>NW_027496018.1:0-129858 GCF_021521415.1 Bidens hawaiensis
CACCCACTCGAAGTGCCGGACCTTGGCAATCGCCATCGGATGCACCTCGGTCAGGTGCACACCGTGCCTCTCCAGGACACGGTACATAAACTTTGTCAAAGGAAACCTAAGGTTCCCATAGACAAAGAATGCAACATATACCCCGATCTTGCCACTGGGGGCATCGTACACAGTCTGGTGGGATTCAGGAAACTCAGGCTCAAGAGACTCAAGCATGAACTTCCTGACGATGTACTGGTACTGATCGACAGGTAGAGCACACTGGCACTCGCCAGCAGTACTCCTATCGTCGGCTACAGCTTCAGCATCATGAGAAGACATTTTGCAGAAAGAAGAAAGTGATTTCGGGAAAATGCTTGCCTGAAAAGGGGAGTATTTGCCGGAAATCACTAAGAAGAAGAAGAAGAAAGGTGAAAGTGTGGATTACAAAGAGGCCTCTCCCCCTTTATATACTAATCGCAATTAATGCGGAGGAAAGAGAAATCGAAGGTGCAATGAAACTATGACACGTGGCAAAAAGCAGGCTGGCAACAGATGTTGACAGGACGTGTGCCAGTAATTTCGCGGCCACGCGCCCGAAAAATCGCGCCCACGCGCCGTAAAAAGCGTCTGGAATGACCATATAATGTCACGTCACCATAACTTCCTGCACGTCCTGACACAGTCAGAAGAAAACTGTCGCACGACGTTTCAGAGGTTTGGACTGTTCCTATCTTTCCACCAACCTTTCAAATTTCAAAATTCAAAATTTAAAAATATTAAAAAGTAAGCGGGAAAATACCCCTTACCTTGGCAAACAAGTAACCGTAAGACGGATGCGGGTACAGTGTAAAGGCAAAACCCTTCACATACCTAGCACCCGCAGGGAATTGAAGCCAAGTAAACCTTGGCAAACAAGTAACCGTAAGACAGATGCGGGTACAGTGTAAAGGCAAAACCCTTCACATACCTAGCACCCGCAGGGAATTGACGCCAGGAATACCTTGGAAGTAAAGTAACCGTAAGACGAGCGCTGGTACAGTGTTAAGGCAAAACCCTTCACATACCTAGCACTCCGCTGGGAATTGAAACCAAGAAGGATCTTCTGGGCAATGCTTGCGGAAACGGAAATAACATCCCCCGCATAGCGGGAACGTCGAGAACTACGTTGTTCGAAGCTCCAGGGTGGAATTGGTGGTCTTAACATAATTGATCACTATGTTCAAAACCACCAAAACCTCAAGGAGAATCCACACAAGTGGGACTCAACGCTCCTGACGTGCGAGGAGATTACAGCCTACCCGCATCATACCCAAAGACCAAGCAGGAAACTCGGGCATTTCTGCAAGTGACAAGGACTTCCGCGGGAAGAATCCCCATGGAAAACCTTAGAAAAACCCTTTTCAAAACCCTCTGCTTAAGTCCAAAAGTTCACCTCACTTTATTAAACACTCATGAGAAGAACATTGGACTGGGGGGACTTGAAGAGGTAGGTCCCAGCAAAGCCCAGTTGGACCCGCAAGACTCACCTAAAAGAGGGACGTCTGCGCAGAAACCAACTGGATCCGCAGGACCAACCATGCTCAGAGATGTGACGTCCTTACGCGCAGTACGCAAGCTGGTCCCGCAGGAAATGCCTCCCGATGGTGAAGGACTCCGCCTGTTCCCGCAGCCTCGGATACAAGCCATCAGGGAAGGCCACCCGCGCAGCAAGGCTACACGCACAAGGCACTTAGCTCTCAATCACTCAGTGTCACCTGAAGGAATGAGCGAAGCCGGGAACAATCCCGCACAAGGGCGGGAGGGGGAATACTCCCGCCCAAATAAGCCAGTCCGTACGATACAGGAAGATCTTCTGTACTGTACCTGACGAGGTATGGGAAAAAGATCTGACTAAAGATACGACAGCTTATTGACAACAGTATGGCGAGCAGCATGCTCCTGCACTGTATGTCACTATTAGCCGCTGCCTACTCACCAACTACTGCCATACCACGTGCGTAGCCGTCAGTTGGTGGAACATGAATAGTATACAGCAGGCCTGATCGCTGTCAGCCGCTACCTACCCACCAACTACCAGCAGGGCACGTGCGTAGGCTACTGTTGGTGGAACAGGAACACTGTTGCAGCCGGCCATACCTCTTTGGAAACCTACCTTCGGCTATAAATACCACAAATGGTATGACCATCTCATCTTATCATATCTTACTACATTATCATCATAATATACCTGATATCTGCTCTAGCAATCTCTTAATATACTTTTATATTTAAAGAGCAATCTAGTCTGATTCTCACGCCGGAGGGTGGTCACAAGGAGGAACCCCCCCTTCTCAGTGACGAGCTCACGGTGTCTGTTTTGCAGGTTATCAGAAGAACCATCTTCCAAGGGTCTAACCCCTCGTGGGAAACATCTATCTAACCCCCAGGTTACAAGTAATCTGCCCGGGGTCCGGTTAGTGTTTCTTCAGTACTACTTGAGTTGATCACAGTAATCCCCCATTTGCTACTGAATTCAATTTATTTGTATATTATTTGATATTATGTTGACGTTAATGCTTTCGTATTTTTAGCCTTTTAGATGTGCTTATAAGATGTTCGATGAAATACTTATCTTATTTTGACATATGAAATAGGATAACCTTTTATGTTTTGGTGTCACTTGGTGGGTTGCTTCTTCATGAGATGCATAAACTTCACAATTACCAAACATCATGATTTCTTTGTTTATCTTTTAAGGTATTTGAGGTATTGAAATTCATTTTCACATAAAGAAAAATATAACTACCAAATGGCATTCGGGCCATGGTATCTATGTGTGTATTAGACTAATAGGTATTTCCTCTTGAGAGTTCAAATCTTATAGCAGACAAAGTTGGTGGATTTATGAGTAAATTATGAGCCGTTTTAAAAAGAACATAAAAAGTAACTTTAATTATCAAGCTTGTTATCTAAAAACGAGTTAAGGTCAAACTTGGTCAAATTTAAAGTTGGTGACATACAATTCATTCACTAGCAAGTTGATCACATACTATCAACAACCATACAACCCTTCACCGATTATTAACATGGTATGATCGTTTTCTACTTATTCTAAATATACAAGAGTTTCTCATCATTAAAACTAAACTGAAAAAGTTTTATCCATACTTAATATAGAAACACACATCAGTCATACACAAACAATTGAAAAATTTTGAATAACTAAGATGATCATACTAAAAAGCCACTTAATTTTAAAAACATATCAAAATTGTCACACCCCATACTTGTTACAAGCAATGTTGTAGAGACCGGACCGGATCGGCCGGTCGAACCGGTCTGACCGGTATTCGGCCTATTGACGGTCTAGTTCTATTCAGTTCGCTCAAATCCTAGAGAACCGGCCGGTCCGAACTTGTCATACCGTCCTGACCGAAAAATCGGACCGGTTGAACCGGTTTTACCATAAAGAAATATCTTTTTTTGGAAAAATATTATTTTCAGCCCCTAAAACGCCATTTTTAGACGAAAGATATAAATAATTAACCAACATTGGATTTTCATAACACAAAATTGGTTGATTAACGAATCGTCGTTTACCGTGTATACTCGTTTCAATTTTATCCGCTTTGTTAAAAGTTATTTTTTAAAAATACGGCCCCGCAAAAAATATATAAAATCTCTTGGATTTAAAACCGGTATAAAAAAAACCGACGGTGCGATGTTCTAGCAAACCGTTTAAAAATATCCGATTCTAAATATTGGTTGCCTTACAAAAATCCGGTATAAACGGTTCAACCAACCTGTACGTACCGGTTTTTAAACATTGGTTATATTATAAAACCCCCAAATGTTCAATTTCCAACCAAACCCATCAAAACCATGCTCACAAAACCCACCTCTTTTTCCCGCCATCTCAACCTCCAACAGCAGCCTCTGAGTGAGCAACTGCTGATCATCTTGAAGCAATGTGTTTCCACCAAAACAGCTCAACAAACCCACACCCAGATGCTCATACACTCCGTACTCAAACCCAATTTCTTATTACCCAAACTCATCGACCTCAAAGACTTCAATTACTCGTACCGGTTATTCGCCTCAATCGACGAACCAAATGACTTTGCTTTCAATGTCATGATCCGTGGTCTATCCATCACATGGAAGAGATTTGATTTGACTTTAGAATTGTATTACAGAATGAAGGGGTTAGGGATAAATCCCAATAATTTTACTTACCCGTTTGTGTTTATCGCGTGCTCGAATGTTAAGGCGATCGAGCACGGTAAATTGGGGCATTGTATGGTGGTGAGGTTGGGGTTAATGGCGGACGGTCACGTCAGGCATTCGTTGATTAGTATGTATTCAAAGTGTGGCGAGGTGGGGCGTGCACGCCAGGTGTTTGATGAAATTACTGAGAGAGATTTGGTGTCGTGGAACTCGATGATTTCTGGGTATGTTCAGAGGGGTTTTCCGGGGAGTGCGTTGGAGTTGTTTGAGAAGATGAAAGGTGAAGGCTTTGAGCCGAATGAGATGACTTTGGTTAGTGTTCTTGGGGCGTGTGGAGATTTGGGGAATTTGAGTTTGGGGAGGGTGATTGAGGGTTATGTGGTGGAGAATAAGATGAGGGTTAATACTTATATCGGTTCGGCTTTGATTGGTATGTATGCGAAGTGTGGGGATTTGGTGTCCGCGAGAAGGATCTTTGATAAAATGAGTAAGAAAGATTTGGTGACGTGGAATGCGATGATTACAGGGCAAGCACTTTCTTTCTTGTATCATTTTTTATTTTGTTTCACGTGTTCGTTAGACGATGCCACATTTTTTTTAATCTTATTAATCTTCACATAACAGATATGCTCAAAGTGGGTTAGCAGATGAAGCAATTTCATTATTCAACGTCATGAAAGACGAAGGTGTAACCGCTAATAATATCACATTAAGTGGAGTTCTGTCAGCATGTGCGTCAGTTGGTGCTCTTGATATTGGGAGATCAGTAGATGCATATGCATCTGAAAGAGGTTTACAACAAGATGTATACGTGGGGTCTGCTTTAATCGACATGTATGCTAAATGTGGGACTATGGACCACGTGTATAAAGTATTTGAAAGCATGCCTTTCAAGAATGCGGTCACATGGAACACCATGATTTCGGCTCTTGCTTTTAACGGGCGGCCTCGTGAAGCTATCTCACTGTTTAACCAAATGTCGGAAGAAAATGACGATATTACCCCTGATGAAGTTACATTTGTGGGAGTGCTAGCTGCGTGCGTGCATGGTGGAATGGTTGACCAAGGGCGTAGATTCTTTGACTTGATGAAGTCGTCTTTTTCATTGGTTCCTAAGATCGAGCATTATTCTTGCATGGTGGATCTTTTATCAAGAGCGGGTTTGGTATATGAAGCGTGGGATTTTATTAAAAAAATGCCTGAAAAACCAGATGAAATTGCATTAGGTGCATTGCTTGGGGCGTGTCAGAAAGCTGGAAATTTAGATGTTAGTGAACAGGTCATGAAGCTTTTATTGGAAATCGAGCCTCGGAATTCTGGGAATTATATCATTTCTTCACATATATATGCAAGTTCAAAGAGGTGGGATGATTGTGCTAAAATGAGATTGCTTATGAGACAAAATGGCGTGACTAAAGTGCCCGGTTCTAGTTGGATTGAGATTGATGCAATGGTTCATGAGTTTCATGTGGGTGACTCTTTGCATATTAATTCAGAAGATATCTATAAGTTGCTTCTTGATGAAATGAAATTGGAGGGTTATATGGTAAATAGAAACATTGTGAAGGCATATTTTAGACCGTTGGAGTAAAGCATACTTCCAGATACATGTTACATGTATCTCAGACCTCAGTGAACTGCAACCTGGTTAGTTTTTAATCCATTTATTATTAGTTTATTATTTGTTAGTTATTGATATATGCATTGTTCTCAGATCCTTTATTAGTTAATAACATCTCTGAAGAATAACAATTCGCTTATTAGTTATTAGTATTACATGTTTAGATTTAGGTGCTGTTTGTTTTTCATTATAAAGCATGGCTTGATGGAAAATTGTTATGTAAAAATTATCATATTATATGGAACCCTGTTGCTGCTAATTAATGCTTAATAATTCATGACAGTAATTAGTAATTACTAGTTGGAAGTAATTTTATTAACAAAATTTGATTATGTTGTAATTTTGTAGCAAGAGATGGAATCTGCTCAAGAAAAAGAAAGCTCGATTATATGACGTCAGCAGTGCTGATGTGGCGAAGAGCAGGCGGTAGAGACAAACAATGGTCGTGGGTGGTGTTAACCTCGTTTGGGCCGATTTTAAGTTAGCAGGTTTATAAGAAGTTTATATGACTGCCCCCTTTTGACCTGTTGGTTGAGTAGACCATAGTTGACATGCTGTATAATTTGAGTTGACTAAAACAATATGTAAAACCTTTTCTTATCCAAATCAACTAATTATTTAAAGGATGGGCCATGTGGTTTAGGGTGGTTTGTTTAATTGGAAATGGTATCAAGAAGTTGGTTGGGAATGTGCACCTCGTCGCGATTAGCACGTCTTATAGACAATGGTGGCTCGGTTAATACACAGGATGAGCCAGCAAGTCAACATCTTATAGACAATGGTGGCTCGGTTAATACACAGGATGATTCAGGAAATGACTCGGTGTAAATAGTTGCTCAATGGGAAGCTGGGAACTCTAAAAGGCTTACCTTTCTTAATTTGAAATTAATGAGTTCTTTGTTTTAGTTGAAACTAAAACCAAACCGAATTATGTGTTCGGTTAATTTTGTATAAGGTTTGTTTGATTTGAGTTAGATGTTAATCTAATATAAACTCAATATGATGAAAAACCGCTAAGACTTTGTGGTGTGGGCTGCATAGGGTCGGTAGTGGGGGCTTTAACGCCTCTACACACCGTGTCGTGGGGGGGGGGGGGGGGGGGGCGTATGAGGGGGCTGCATTTGGTTACTGGGCTCCTGGGCGGTATAAGGAGAAAGTGGTGGGGGCCATGGGTGGTTTTCACACCTCTCTGTCATACACATATACATGCACACATATTTATATATAAAGGGGCTTTAAACCACAACATGCCTTTATTATAAACGACTTTAAGGTCCTGTTTCTTACGTGGCGGTGACATGGAGGGGCGATAAAGTCCCTCCACAACAGATACTCTAATTAACTCATCTTACATCCACTCTTGGCATTCATCAAAAGTTTATATCCGTGTTAACTTCTCACTAATCAAGGTAGTGATCACCTTTTTTGAAAAAAAAAACTACTCACTCATAAGCTAGTGACCGCCTCCTTACTTCTCACTATTATGTTAGTACTAGCTTTTGACCCCGTATATTACACTTGATTTGTCAAATATAAAAATAAATAAGATTCTTTATTTGAAAAATGAACAATATTAAAGGTATAAAGGAAATAAAAAACCAAAAAAATTAAAAAACCAAAATGTTTCCCCTGTCATTCCCGTTCCACAAAAAAAACGATGAAAAGACACAATGCCAAGAAAAAAGGCACACTGCCGAAAATGAACAAACATCACAATGATAAACCAAAAAAGACACAATATATCGTAAAATATAACACAATGGCGAACAAAATATGACATAATGTTGATCAATATAACACAATATCAAGAAAAAAAGACACAATGCCAAGAAAAAAAATACAATCAATAATGAAATAAACACAAAACACAATGATAAACAAAAAGACACAATACTCTTTCACCCAACATTGTGTCCTTTTTTTAGAACGAGAAAGACGGTGGAAACATTTTTGTGTTTTTACGTTTTTCATTATTGTATTAAAATTTGAGTTATGATTTTCTTAATTATTTTTTCGTTATTTTTTTATAGTTTTTTTTATGGTTACAAATCATTCTCATTCTTGTCATTTTTTATCTATCTGCATAATATATAAAGCATGAGTGAGAGGCCTCTTAAATTTTAAGAGGTATCAAATTTATTGTTTTAAATACAACCCATAATGCATAAGATTAGGACAATTAAGGGGCAATTTTGTCTTTTAACAATTTTGTCTTTTAGCAAAATCATGTGCATTGATTTTATTTTGTTAAAAAATAATTACAAGTTTGGTCCTAAACTTTAATCACATGCTAATTTATATAATAGTTATATATATACCCCTTATTTTAAATAACTACCTCACGACACTTAAACGTTTATAACTTTTCACATGTTAATATTTTTTAAAAAACATTATACCATAAAAACGAGTATTTTATTCTTTTTAATTTGAGTATAGTATTGCTATACCTTTCTCATTTTAAAAACTTAACGCGTTACGTGATTACCATTAGAGACCGCCAAACGGGTTGAGGGGGTTCGGCCATTTAGGTCATGGGTCGAAAAGATTAAGGTTGGAATTGATCAACACAAAAAAGGTTAATTTGGTTTCAGTCGGGTTGGGGCGGGTTCGGGTCAAAAAGGGTCAAGTCAGAACAGATTTCGGGTTAAAACAGTGTCAGGCGGAACGGATTGTGGGTCAAAGCGCGATCGATTTTGCTTTACGTGCACATCGACACCTGATTACGCGCCTACAGTCGTTGTGTGACGTGCTTGCTAATACCAGTTAAGCTTCCAATATTACGAGCATACTATCATCGGGTTACGCACACACTGTTGTGAATTCACGAACATACTGAAACAGTAACACCAGTTACGCATTCGATATCTTGATTGTGTTAATACATCGCCACGAAGTACAAATAATATAAAATAGTATCTTTGAGAAAAGGGACGTGGATTTGAGGGGGTGAGTGGAGCCTACCCTATCTATGGCTATAAATAATAATAAGCGTTTCCTGACCTCTTTCTTCTTCTTCCCTTACGCGTCTCCTCCATTCGAACCGAACCGTGTTTCACTCTCCGCCTTGGGGCTCCGTTTGATCTACAGCTTCCGGTTCAATTCACCCGCAGGTACAACCCTAATTCCGTTTGTATTTCGTCTTAGGGCTCCGAATCTACCTTCAGATCTGATATATAGCCATTTCAATAAACCCTAGCCTTAACATGCTTTCTAATTAGGGATTTCTCCGATTTACGAATAATATGTTTAACTTTGACTGCTTTTAATGTAATCGGAAGCATCAATTACACTGTATTTGCTCAATTGAAGCAGCTTCTATTACGTGCTAGGTTTATTCCACCACATTAGCTTTGCATGCTTGCTTTTGTTTAGTAGCTATCAGTTCGGTATCGGTTATTTGGATTTGAATGGTGACTTGTGAATGAATTGAGTGTTTATGTTTATTTTGATTTTTAACCTAGTTCATGGAATATTGAGGTTTAAAAGGTGTATGGTTTTGAGGGCGTGTTGTCGTTTAGTGTATGTAGTTAACCGTTTATTACCTGGAATGGTATATTCTACGTTGAGGGCATGCTATCAATTCGGTATCGGTTATATTTTGATTTGAATGGTGACATGTGAATGAATTGAGTGTTTATGCTTATTTTGATTTTTAACCTAGTTTATGGAATCTGAGGTTTAAAAGGTGTATGGTTTCGAGTGCGCTTGTCATTTAGTGTATGTAGTTAACCGTTTATTACCTTTAATGGTATATTCCACATTGACGGCATGCTTTTTGAGTTTTTTCATTTACTGTAAATGATTGTTGATTATTTTTTGTTGGCGTTTTGTATTCTATTACCTATATCGTGTTTTAACTATGCACACTAATTTAAGTATGGCTTACGTGGTAAGTTGTTTGGTGTAGGCTTTCTGAGAATTGAGATTGGCTGTTCGTATGGCTGCTACTGCAACCGAAACTGCAACAACAACTGCTGCCACTCCACGGTTTGCTCCAGAGGATCCCACCCTTCCAAAACCGTGGAAAGGGTTAGTTGATGGTACAACTGGATATCTCTACTATTGGAACCCAGAAACCAATGTTACTCAATATGAGCGGCCCGCAGGGTCTAAGGATTCTTCTCAGCCACAAAAGTCTTCTTCAGTGGCCATAAGTTCTGCAGTTCAGGTGCAAAAATCTTCACATCAAGAGAATGGCTATAATGATGATTATAGATATGGTAGGAGTGGCAATGGCGGATCAAGGCATTCATCTGGAACAAGAGGTTATGAAGTGCGTGTTTTTACTTCCTTTTGATGTTATGCCTTATTTTTTGTAAATGAAGTGCGTGTTTTATTGTTCTTTTCTAGTTTCTATGGGGTGCATGATTGTATACACTTGTAGACTTTTCAGAGCTTCTGTTTAGTTCATGTTCTTTGGAAGTTCTTTTCTTCTGTTATGTTCTGGTGCGTTAGTACGGATGGAAAGGCGAGTGTTAGTATAGATGGAAAGGTGTGTGCTATAGTTTGTTTTCAGTTCAAACAGAATGGAATATACATGAAGATAAGTTTTTTTTAGTATTGCTTTTAAGCATGGCCATGTAATTTTAAAAGTGGTTGGCATTTCGACTGATTTAGTTTGATGTGCACGTTACACGTCAGCTCATAATGTTCTGAGTTGTTATGTGTTGGCATTTCTGTTAGCTGACATCATGCCTCATACAAAGATAATTACGCAAAGGACTTCAGTTTAGTCGGATAAGTGAAAGTTGAATATGCTAAGATCAATAATAACTAGTGTTTTGCTTTGCACAATTTAGGGGCAGTACTGGATTCTTGATGGCACACTTTCTGAACTTGTTATCAATGCTTGATTAGTTGGAAATGCTTAGAATTATATTAAAATTCCAGACTTAATGCTAATTTATATTATTTGGTTATGTTTATTGGCTTAGTTATTATATGTTATGCTAGATTAACTGGTCCATTGCTTTGTTTTGATCAGAGTACAAGAAGCAGGTCCCATAATTCACACGGCACTTCAAGTGGGGCAGTTGCTGCTGGTCCTAGAGGAACTTCAGGTCGACCTTATGGGCCTTCAGGTGGAAGTGGTTTATCCCCAGATGCTTATCGTCGGCAGCATGAGATAACTGTAACTGTAAGCATCAGTAGTGATCGTATCATATATTTCAATAAAAAATATAAAGGAAAAAAAGAAAACCAAACCTCTATTATGCATATAAGTGATTTCTTATGGGTTTAGATGTTAAATCTGACACTGGGCTTTTAACCTTTTAGGGAGACAATGTGCCTCCACCCTTTACATCATTTGAAGATACCGGGTTTCCATCTGAGTTGCTTAGAGAGGTATTTTTTGTTACATTTATTCCCGCTCTTGGTGGTTTAACATGCTGTTGAGCAATTTATGTAAAGTAGGTATATAACTGTTTGTGCATGCTGATCTGTCATTACGGAAGTTTTATCAACTTTCAGACTCATGTTTGCTTTTCCATCTTCACTTTTTGTCCCAGGTGCGATATTAGCTCCAGGGAGGAGCTAAATGTCGTACGCTGTGCGACCCCACCGTCTTATACTGGGGTTGCATATATTATCTGGAGTACTCTTAAAACGGTGGACCAATTTTCTTGAAAGGGCTTTCCGAATCATCGATGGTCGTGTGGTGGTTGCCTGTTGACTTCCAATGATGATGATTCAGTTTGCCTGCCACTTGGTCCGTCTGAAGAAGAGACCTCCCCTTCTGCCAACCGGTGGGAATTGATTCGTGGGGGATGATTAATGATGCTATTTGCATCAATCTCACATGATGATCAATCAAGCCCGTAAAGAGCATGAAACCTGCTGCTTACCGATTATCTTTTTTAGGTACTTGAGGCTGGGTTTACAGCCCCGACTCCAATACAAGCACAGTCATGGCCCGTTGCTCTTCAAAGCCGTGACATTGTAGCCATTGCAAAAACTGGTTCTGGGAAGACTTTAGGGTACTTGATTCCTGCATTTATTCACCTCAAACGAGCCCACAAGAACCGTCAAATGGGCCCCACTGTTTTGGTTTTATCACCCACTAGAGAATTAGCTACTCAGATACAAGCTGAAGCAGTCAAGTTTGGCAGATCATCAAAGATACTATGCACCGTATGTTCTTTATGTTTTTCCTTAATTCTTTATACGGCCATAAAAACTGTCTTGACACGTTCTTAATTTTTTCTGAATTGAAGTGTTTGCATGGAGGAGCACCGAAGGGCCCTCAACTAAGAGATTTAGACCGTGGGACTGATATTGTGGTTGCAACACCTGGTCGTTTGAATGATATTTTGGAGATGAGAAGATTAAGTTTGAGTCAAGTAACTTTTTTGGTGTTGGATGAAGCTGATCGGATGTTAGACATGGGATTTGAACCTCAGATTAGGAAGATTGTTAAGGAGGTGCCAGCACGTCGTCAGACACTTATGTACACGGCCACGTGGCCAAAGGAGGTCCGCAAAATAGCTGCAGATTTGTTGGTTGATCCGATTCAGGTCAACATTGGCAGTGTTGATGAGCTTGTTGCCAACAAGGCTATTACTCAACACATTGAGGTTTTGGGTCCAATGGAGAAAAACAGACGGTTGGAACAAATCTTGAGATCTCAAGAACCAAGATCAAAGGTCATCGTTTTCTGTACAACCAAAAAGATGTGTGATCAGCTGGCGCGCAGTTTGACCCGTCAATTTCCTGCTGCTGCTATTCATGGAGACAAATCTCAAAGTGAAAGAGATTATGTGTTGAATCAGTTTCGCAATGGCAGGTCTCCTGTGCTTGTTGCAACTGATGTTGCTGCTCGTGGATTAGATATCAAGGATATCAGGTATAATGTTACTTATTATGTTCACTTATTCAGTGTGGATCTTATCATTTTGTATAAATTGTTTACAGGGTGGTGGTCAACTATGACTTCCCTACAGGAATAGAGGACTATGTGCACCGAATTGGTAGGACTGGGAGGGCAGGTGCAACTGGGGAGGCTTATACATTTTTCATGGAGCAGGATGCAAAGCATGCTTCAGATCTAGTCAAAGTATTGGAAGGTGCAAATCAGCGTGTCCCTAGAGAACTTCGGGACATGGCGGCACGTGGTGGTGGGATGGGCGGAAGGTCTAAATGGCGGACTACTGGTAATAGTTTTGGAAGCCGTGATGGAGGGCGTGGTAATAGTTATGGAGGGCATGGAGGACGGACTGACTCAAGCTTTGGTGGTAGGGGTAGTTGGAATGCTGGTAGGGGTGGGGCCCATGACAGGTATCGACACACTTTATTTTGTTATGATTCTTAAATTCTTATCACCTGTTGCGAATGTTGATTATTATTTTTACAGCAATAGGGGTGGTTACAACCATAGGAGCTTCCATGAAAGCATTGGGGGTGCTGGAGAGAAGCGGGGCAGGAGCAGAAGTCCACCTGGCAAATATGGATCGGGGTGGGGTAGGGTTAGCCGGAGCCGCAGCCCCGAGAGGTTTGACAAGCCACCTAGATCAAATGGGCCTCGTTTTCATCCTGCTGATGATGATGACGAGGAAGGTTTGATTCGGGATTAAGCTGTGATGGTGGCTTCTTGTTTATTATTTTTTTTTGGGCAACGAACGTGGTTTTGAAGTAGGAGAGATTATTTTAGGCGTTTGATTTCGGACTTATCTTGAAATGTAGATGGTTTGTGTTGTTTAGTGTATTCTAAGTTTGTTGTTTTTGTACCTTGTTTCAAAATTGGACATTAAATGTAAAATTGAGGAACACATTCTAGTATTGGTCTCCTTAATCTGTCCTGCTTTTGGCTATCAAACTTTCTTGTGGTAACCGATCGTGTTTTTTACAACTAAAAATTTTATGAAAGGCAAAAAGTGTACGCAACTAACACAACATTTCATTTACATACAGATTGTCATCATCACCATCGCCTGTTTGCTGACACCAGTTGTTGCTACTACTGCAGTCACCTATCGATCGCCACCACACCACTATCACCACTGTCGTCACTAAAATCACTGCTGCCGCACACCAACAAAATCGTTAAAAAAAGTGCATTCTCACATGAAGGCTGCACTCCAAACACGCCTTTTTCCACTTGATGATCAGTCAGTTCTTTGTTCTAACCAATATATGCATTGTTATTGTTAATTTTTAATCATGGGTTGAGCCTCATGCGATGATCGTGACGGGCAAGTACGAAAAATCTAGTTATGCAAGGAATTGTTGATGGTCATGGTAACATCTAAATTTGGTATGGTCTGAAATAATGGTTTCATACCACAATCCTTTACCATGTATGAATTACTTGTAGGGAAACTACATATCTAAATTTCCTAATTATCAACCAAAATCCTTTCTTTATGGAACCTACTCATTCTAATCATCAATTTAGTCCATATCAAGCTTATTCAATTAATAGTTACTTAAAACAGCTAAATAATCTCTTTATATGCTTCAACTCCTTATCGAGATCATCACGAGCCAATGGATCAGGCAACACTATTCAACTTTCAGATGTTTGGATCGCCATTCGGGCATTGTCCCCAACAAGTTTCATGCTTGAGCTCCACTGATAACGGGCTCCAAAAGAAAGGCAATAGTAGGAAGAATAATAAGGGTCGAAGGAAGGGTAGTAAAAGTTGTCGAAAAAGTTTAATTATTAAAGGACAATGGAATTCCCAAGAAGACAGGTAACACCTGGTCTCACTGGTTAGCAGGGTATTACTGACAGTTCTCATGATCACCCAAAAAAATATAAACACTTGTTTTTCCATATATTTGAATTTTCTTTCAATTTTTCATCAAAACTCTGTTTTTTTGTTTTTTTTTTTTAAGGTTGTTGATGCAGTTAGTGAAGCAGTACGGAGATAGCAAGTGGTCTAGTGTTGCCGAAAAACTTCCTGGAAGGATTGCGAAACAGTGCAGAGATAGATGGCAAAACCATCTGAGGCCTGACATTACGGTATCTTTTAATTTCCACATTAGTCATGTTCGGCCCGAAAGCCTCTGGTTTGATTATTCAAAACAGGTTAAAAGATTTTATATGATGCATGCGAGTTCTTATTATAGGTGACAATTGATCAGTTTACTTGATCGGGCTATTATTTATAGACAATTGGTCAAACGAGTAAAGTTTACATAAACTTAGCTAAATATGTCAAATAGGTCGTGACGGGTTGAACGGTTGAAAGTGACCCCGAGTGTATCTAATGCTTAAAAATTCTTAAACATCGGTTTTCGCAAGAATTTTATTAATATCTTAATATTTTAGTTTTCTAGTCATATATGATACATTTTGACTCGTTATCCAACCCTCTCATTTTGCCATCTCTTTTTCTTATATTATCATTGGTTTGTTTTGTTAAAAACATCAACAGAAAGATGCATGGTCCGAGGAAGAAGACAAGCTATTGATCGCGATTCACAAAGAAGTCGGAAACAAATGGTCAGAAATCGCAAGGAGGTTGCCAGGTAGGAGCGAAAACACCATAAAAAACCACTGGAACGCAACCAAAAGGCGCCAGCTGTCATCTCGGAGGCGTGGCAAAGCCAAGTCCCAGTCCCTCCTGCAAGAGTACATCAGAAGCGTCCCTTCGTCATCATCGTCATCATCATCTTCATCCGAACGTCAAATCATCATTAAACAAAACGCTGATCAAACTTCACTGGCTGTTGTTAACGCACCAATCACGTCCCTGCAAACAAGCTTCTCATCTGCTGCATTTTCATTTCCTGTGGAGAACTATGGTTTAGGTGCTGTGTTTGGTTACATACCGAACGGGCCAGTGGTCAACGAGAGCAGTTTTGAGTTTGACCCGGTGCCGTCTCATTTGACAAGTCAGCTGGAGTTTGACTTCCAGAAAGAGCTGGATTTTCTAGAGATGCTCTATCAATAAAAGTCCTTGAATAACATTTTTTTTTGTTTTGTGTTTGAATCTGGTTTAGTTCATGTTCTTACTTTTCGACCACTTTACATAATAGATTTTATGTTATTGATTGAGTCAGTCAGTTTAAGAAGCTCTTAATCACACTGATGGCCTTCCACATTGTGGTTTTGATCCTTACTTTTCAAATAATTACAGTTACAACAAAGTTCTTATTGTCAGCTATAAGTTGTAACATGTTTGGTCCTTTTCATCACTAACTTTTGTGAATTCTGACCATTTTACCCTTTGCTTGAATTTTAAAATTCTCTTCATGGCATGGAGAAGACAATGAAGTAAATTTGGGAGGTGGTTCTCTTTGTATTTTTATTTAATAAGGGTGTGATAGTCATTTTAAAAAAGTTAACCGAACTTTTAACGTCAGTTCAATACCAACACGTATATGCTAAAACGGAACAATACACAGGGCCGTCCCCAAGAATCGCTATAAATTCATTGGGCCGTGGTTGTGTCTTTGTACTTTTATTTTTATTTAATAAGGGTATGATAGTCATTTTAAAAAATTAACCGAACTTTTAACGTCAGTTCAATGCCAACACGTAGACACTAAAACGGAACAATACACAAGGCCGTCTCCAAGAATCGCTATAAATTCATTGGGCCAAGACGAAAAAAAATTGGGCCTTGAGTAAAAGGGTTGCTTATTATTTTATTGGATTTAAACAATTAAATTTGTAAATGAACTTGGTTATGATTTTTTTTTTTCAAAAAAATACATATAAAGTTTTTTTTTTTATTCCGGGCCTACCGGGGTGATCAGTACAGTCGACCTGTCCACCCCCCTTCATAACCGGCCCTAACAAAACATATATTCCGATATATTTGCAGGACACGAGTGAAAGTTAAGAATGCTTCCACCATTTATCAATGCTTTTAAGGTATTTGCCCCATAACAATTTCCCATTTATCAAAGAAGCTAAAAGTAAAAATCTTTGCTTTCAACCGAAATCTCACAACGAAAACCTTAAAAATTGGTAACAAAAATTAAAAACAAAGTGCTAGTTATGAATCAAGCCTCATTCAAGACATACAATAAGCCAAAAACAACTGACTGCTCATTATAATTAGAAACTCTAGATCATGCAACACATTTGAGCCTAGCAAAAGTTAAATAGCCGGTGTGACCTTTTGCCTCACTGGAAGGTCTAGCCATCACAATAGGTGAACCAGAACCATCTTGTTGCCAATGACTTGCTTCAGTTGCACGGTGCTTCCTCTTGCAAGGGCGGTGGGACCCAGGAGTACCTTCTTCACTTTGACTTTCATCCATTTTCACTTCTCGAACTTCATACGTGCGCAAAAGCACCTCAAACGTTCTTATATCTGCTTAATTGCCAAAGTTTAAATTACATTTATAAAAAAAGTTCCCAAAATCCAATATTGATCAATATACTCCACGGCATCAATTTAGTTCTTATCTTGACCTAAAGTGCAAAATTAATATTTCAAACCAAATCTAAGGATTTATAGTGAATCATACACGTTTTTATCAATCATACGTTCTTTTTATACTGGAGATGGCAAAGTGGGCAACAAGTTAAAACAGATAACGTTGCTGTATGGGTCAAAACATGCCGGGTTGGATTAGTTGACCCCAAAGCACATTTTTTTTCAAAAGTATTCAAATTTTCAATAAATAAGGGGGGTGTTATAAATAAATATAGAAAGTAGGGGTGTTTATCGGTCGGTTTGGATCATTTTTTGGTTTTGGGTTTGGGTTTACTATTTGCACTTGAAATTTTGGGGCCTAAAAATAAAAATGGCCCAAAATAATGAATTTGGGCCTAAATCTTTTTGTTAAATAATAAATAATTGATTTTTATACATATGGGCTAAAAGATTTGGGTTACACTATATATTATGCTCTTATAAATTACTTTAACATTCAAAACAAAAAACGAAAATACATAAATTCAGTTCAGTTTGAATTTAATTACATGCAAACCAAAACTGGACCCAAAATTCGATTTTTACGTGAACATGAAACGAAACCGTCGGTTTCGTTTGGTTTTGGTTATTTTGGTTAATTCGATACGGATCGGTTTTTTTGGTTTCATACACACCCCTAACAAAAAGTAACTTATTTTTAAAACTATAAGGCCTTATGCATAAAAAATACACTTAATTCCAACATCTTTCTCTCATTTGATCAACATTTGACACGTTAGAGATTAAACACAACCTGGATGGCGCATTCATAACCAAACGGGTTAAAATCTAGTTGTCAATAGCGAATAGCGGTAAATAGCGACGGGTCACCTATATGCCTACGTAGCGAATAGCGCTAAATAGCAACCGGTATTTGATATTTAGTGATAAAGAAGTAGATAATTTTTAAGCAAATAATCAGGGTTTATGTTCACAAAATAAGCTTTTACAGTGAAACTTGTGGAATGTGCAGCTGTTTGGTGGATAAACAAGCCTAAGAAATAGGTTTCTACAATTTTTTAAATTAAATCATAAAATAAAAATAATAAAAAACCCTAAATACCGCTATAATCACGCTAAATAACCGATATTTAGTATAAAGCGGCCTATGGCCGCATCGGTACGTAGCGCGCTATAGCGCCCGCTATCATCGCCATTGACAACGATGACTTGAAATTACCATATACAAAAATCATTGTCTAAAATCTTGATGTGAGAGTTAAGTTTGCACATACCAGTAAACTTCGCCGTGAGTGTTTCAGACGACCGCTGCACTTGTTCAATGCACGGTGAGAACGAACACAAAATTCCATCCGGTTTCAACATTTCACCAGCAGAAGGTATGGCAAGCCACGGCTGTGGAAGATCCAAAAACACAGCATCTGCAACACCAACCAACTCTTTCGGAAACCCTTCACCTTGAATATCTCTAACTCCAATTGTCACCAAACCGCTCAACCCCGTCTTCTCAAAATCTTCTCTAGCAGCCGCAGCCCTCTGCTCATGAAAGTCAAACGTGTACACATGACCCGTGGGTGCAATGGCCCGCGCTAGTGAAGTGCTCAATGATCCACTACCGGTCCCGGATTCAAGAACTACACAGCCGGGAATCAGTTCTAAGTACATGACCACAAAGCTAATATCGGCAATGTAAAGGATTTGGGTTCTGTGGCTTAAAACCAGGGTCCATAACTCGGGTGTCGGGGCTAGCAGGTAAACGAAACCGCCCTTGTGGCTAGACACTTTGCAGCCGAACGGTTTCCCGATCCAATCTGAGTGTTTAAAGACGCCGAATCGGTTCTCTAATACTGAGTATTCATTAACTTTTACAGCTTTCATGTTATCGTGTTTCTCGTATACTATAACCAAATCACCATCAGTGATCTTGCGGTTGAATGATAATTTCTTTGTGGAATCCATAGGCAACATTCTAACCGGATGCTATAGGTCTCTTGTTAAAATATGTGTAACAAGCTATGCAACTGCAAATTTAAATTTCCATGAGTAATGAGCCCGAGCTTCACTTATCGAGCTCGATCCTGCTTGCGAGCCTAAACATGCCATTTATATAATTTTTTTAAAATATATATTTAATAATTATTAATTATATAAATGTTATGAAAAAATAAATAAAAATAACTAAATAATATATTATTTTTTACATAAAATTATAATAGAAAAAAAGTATATGTAATTAATTATAATTATATAAAAAATAAATGATCCATAGTAAACGAGCCGAGCCCGAGCTTTGAAAACAGAGCTTGAAACAAGCCGAGCTACCCCTATCCATGAGTTAATAGGTGATTTGATGATATATATGCGCTAATCAAAAAAAGAAAACAATCAATGTCAATGGCGTGTTGAAACGAAATCACTACCTAGTATTAGATAGATAGATTGCTACCTGAAAATCACAGCGGCAAGCGGTTGATTTGAGTTTATGGGTTTGTTATCCAAAACCAGGCAAGGAGGGTTAGGGTTTATGTCTATAAAAATAAATTAGTAGTATAAATATTAAATATATTTCTTTTAGTTTGAAACAATTTTCTGTTTCTGAAGGCTTGTAAACGAACCGAACGTTCGGGAACTATTTGTGAATCGTTTGGTGGGAAATTCGTTTATTTAATAAACGAATGAACATGAACAAAAAGTTTATGTTCGTTTAACTAAATGAACGAGCATGAACACATGTTTCGTTCGTTCATTTATGTTCATGAACGTTCGGTTGTGTTCGTTTATGTATTAATAGAACATAATTAAATATTATCTAGATATGTAATCTGATTAAGGGTTTTTATATTTGTTAATTTGCGTTCATTGAAGTTCATTTATGTTTGTTTGTGTTCATTTATATTTGTTTATTTATGTTCGTTTATCTTTGTTGAGTTATGTTCGTTTAGATTTTAAACAAACGAACACAAATGTCCCTTTTTATATAAACGAACATGAACATAAATATTTGTTCGATTAAGTGTCCGTGTGTTTTTAAAGTTAAATGAACGAACACGAGCATGCCTTTGTTCGTGTTCATTCGATTCGTTTACAGGCTTTCATTATTCACATTGATGAATACGTTGTTCTCAATCTATAGGCTTTGCCGATTTTATTTGTGTCCATTTGTGTTCATGAACCGTGAGTGAACACATTAATTTCGTTAATGAACGAACACGAACATAAAATCTTGTTCGGTAAGTGTTCGTGAACACATTATTTTCTTAACGAACGAACATGAACAAGGCCTTGTTCATGTTCGTTCGGTTCGTTTACAGCCCTATTCAGAACGTAAAGGGGTGTTCGCTGTTCGGATTCCTTATTTTACCTTCTTATAACTTATTTAAGGCATAAGTGATAGGTTAAAAAGTTGTAACTTATCACTCACAAATCTTACTTTCCCATACATCTTATAACTTATAGCTCATAAGTTATAAGCTATAAGACAGCTCGCTATGGGCGTGATGGTGGGCGGCCAAGGGGCGCCTTCGGGCCTACACACCGTCGAGGGACGAAGAAAGGGGCGGCTTCACAAAGACCGGCACCATTGTTGAAAATTTATGGGCCCTCCTCCATCCAACGTTAATAATACCATTGCAATTTAAAAAAAATAAATTAACCTATTTTATTCAACATTTTTCTATACCCTCTCTATACTATCATTTTAACAACTCTCTCAACTTTCTACAACCATAAATCCGAGCTCAAACACGAACCCTTGGGATCCGGCTCAAATGTGGTGGGCTAGTTTGCTCACAAATAACAATGACCCTAATAACCCTTTCATTGCCAACCAACACCGACCCGTAATGCTTCCATCCATACAACCGTTTACCGATATGTTCTTTCGACCGCAAATGCCATATATTTCTTCGCAAGTACCCGAAACCTAAACACCTGAAACCCAAATACTTGAAACCCAAGTATCCGAACCGCAAGTTCGTCATAAACGAAGTCATAAAAAGAAACCTGTTGCCGGTTAAACAACTAACGAAAAGGTCGAAAGACAAAAAGTGGGAAGCGGATGAGGAAATGGCGTTGGCACGTGCGTGGATTGACTCATCCGAAGACTCAATTCAAGGTAAATCATAAAATTGTTTATATGTATTTCATGCTTAAATTTTTTGTTGACCAATACGAAGTTTTTTTTGTGTCGAAGGTGACAGTAACATAGCACTGAGTTTTGGGAAGAATTACGTACTAAGTTTTTTTGCCATAATGGGTTGAGGTTTCTACCGCGGGAATGATTCCATCTATAACAAATGGAAGGCAATGCGTAAAAAAATAACCAACTTCTCCGACATTCACACCCACGTTACAAACAATGGGAGAAAAAGCGGCATGAGTGATGCCAACGTGATGGAGGTTTGCTTAAAACAGTACAAGGGCATATATAACGAAGATTTCAATATGTTGGAAATTTGGTGACAATGCACAAGCTCACCAACGGGCATCCGGTCCCGTCATCTCCACCGCAGCCGTCCAAACGGCCAAAGACAAAGTATACTTCGGCCGATCAATCGCCGTCTCAACCCGCGCCGGATGCTCATTGTCAATTTAACTTAAGCAAGTTTGATCCCAATCTTGTTTTTGATGTACCGGATGAGTCAATGCATCCGGTATGAAGAGATAAAGCAAAAGCGGCGGCTAGAGGTGGAGGATCTTCGTCTAGAACGACATCATCGATGAGTTCCAAAATGAACTCGCCTTTTGACAACTTGGAGCTTAAACTATCCGAGATTTTCAATGCTAAAAAACACTCAAAAGATGAACTCGCAAGAATGCATGAAGAAAGAAAAGCGATGCATGGGGAACACAAAGCGATGCATGATGAAAGAAAAAAGTGCACTTGGAGCGACAACGAGACAAGGATTTCGCAAAGGATCTATCGATCTAGAACCGGTCACACGGTCTTTTTTGGAGAAAGAAAAGCAATGATAATGGCTAAATATGCAAACGAGAATGAAACGAATATTAGTTATATGTTGGTTAATTTAAGTTGTTATGTTTTCATTGTTTTTTTTTATGTTTTTATTTGTGTGTTTTTTTATTTGTATGTTTTTTATTTTTATTTAAATTTAAATTTTAGTATTATTTAGTTTTTATTCTATGTGATGTTAAATAAACAAATAAATAAAAGGTTTAAAGCCTCTTAGGGCGTTATAGTTTGGGGCTTTAAAACCCTTAGTGTTCACATGATGCTGACATGAGATTGTAGAGATGCTTTAAAGCTACTCACAATAGTGAATAACCTAAGGAGCTAAAATAAGGAATTCAAATCATCCCATAATTTGTTAGAAAGTATGCCATATTAGAATTGAAGAGTTGTATTTAAAAAATACATTTTTATGAAATAAAAAAACACAAAGATAAGCCTGTGTTTTTAAAAGTTTTAATATTATAAACTATTATTAAAAATCAAATTATATATGAAATTAATTGTTAGGGACAAAAATAAAAAAAAATCACAACCTTGGTCGCTCCGTGAACTCCGAATGTTGTAAAAGTAGGTCTATAAGGTTGAGTGCTACCAGAGTAATTGCTATAAAGTATAGCGTCGAGACAACTTTCTTTAAGTCTACCTATTTACTAAGAATCGATCAAAGTATGTCGACATTAGCCAAAACCATATCTATTCTGTCAACTTGGGTCAATTCGACTTAACAAAAATAAGGTTTACTGGATTTTAATAACTCTAACTAAATGTTATTGGTCAATCTCAATTGAGTTTATTCATTCTAGTTGTCCCAAATTTAAAAAACTTAGCCTCATTGGTCCCCTATTGATAAGAACTTAACGACGTTATATATTTTTTCTGAATTTCGAGCTAATGTTTTATGCTTTTGATTGAAAGAAGAAATAAAACCTACCTTAAAACGGTGATCCAATTAATCCACATAGAGAAAGGAATTCTGTTATACTTCAAAAACTATTACAAGCTTTAACTGTTGTTATTAATACAACTAATATCTTCTAACACCCACTAACTACTTATTCCGTTATCTCTGTTAAAACTCGGTTAAAGTTGACTTTACTTCTGGTTTTTGACTTTTGACCTTTATTACCGCATATCAGTGATCAGTCCATTCATACTTCAAACTGCAAATTGGGTTTATGTGACAACTGGCATAGTATTACTTTAGCAAATTGGATTTACATGACACATGTTTTTCCTTCAGATATACAGGTCTTCCGCCACGACGAAAAAGGCAAGCAACTAGTTTTTTCTTAAACGGCAACTTTTTTGTATTTAGGCTACTGCACTCTCCAAATTTGGACAGCCCCAATGTCTCATTCTGTCCAGACTATGTTATTTTAACCGGGCTCACGCTGGCTTCAGAGTTTGGCTTGGGCATTCCTCCAGGAAACCATTTCGCCGACTGTCACTTGACAGTCGCTGTGCCACCGCAAAAGAAGAACTCTCCGGCTTAACACACAATATGACGAAAACCCGAGAAGTCTAACTCAAATCCTTCATTACCAGTATCCACCAAAAAATAACACAAGTGAGATTCAAACTTGAATCTCCGCACGAGAATACAAGGCTCCTATCAGTAGACCACAAGTAAGGATGGGCAAGCAACCAGTTATCATCATAAAAGTTTAAGCCTTTTTCTCTTTCTTTAATAAAATACAATAAATTTTTCTGAATGGTAAATGGGATTTCATTCATGAATTATGACTTTCACCTATATTTAGAGAACGGAGAAACCGAGAAGCCAAACAACTTTACACACTATTATTAATTACAGCATTTAGTGGAATTTATTTCAATTCAGATTTTGATTTTTCCTTTTCCCAAATCAAAAATCAAAATATGAATTTTGATGACCATCTCTTCCTTCAAACAAAAAACCTTAAGAAAATAGCAATTAAACTCAAACTTGATAAATCATCTGATCTGATTTTTTCTTATTTAGTTATAAAGATTCAAGTCACTAACGACTATTACATATTTCAAAACCATAAATAAAAGTACCCTAAACGTTACATCAAACGGGTCCTTTAAATGACAAAAGCTGCCTAAATTTCTCCCAAGGTTTGTCCCAAACAAGTGCCACATAATTCCCCTCAGCGCTTCCGTCCACCGCAGTGATCGTCAGGTTATATTTCCATCCCGCAACAACTTGGCTCTCTCCTTTAAACACTTTCCTAAACTTTAGAGTCGCGTGGGCCTCCTTGTTGTGTTGATCCACTGCAAACTTTCCTATACTGACCACCGTAGGGTCAGTCACATCGCGAATTGGACTCCAACCGCCTACGAGTACCCCTCCGCCGCCGGAGGAGGATTTGCACAAGAAGAGGAGCATGAGAATTGTGATGAAGAGGTTATGCATTTTGGAAGGATGGTGCATGTGAGTGAATGAAGAGTGTGTGGTTTATTTATATTATGACACTTATGGGTACATAACATGTTACATGTGAAAGTGAAGATTATTTTTCCAAATGTTTTAAAACTAGGTTTTTTCCTGGCTCGTTGCAGGTCGGTAAAAAAACCTAAGCGTTGACGTGGTAAGTCGACGCGACTTACGCGAATTAGGTTGGTTTTGGTTACGAGCTTTATTGTACATTTGTACCGGAACTAAGACAAAAAATAAAACAAAGAAATTATAAAAAATAGGGTGGACCAATGGCGCAGCGTCGATCGGTAAAACTCGATCATAGGTAAATACCTGACGATTATCGATCCTGGGCGTTGAGGCGGCGAGTCTAGGCGAATTCGATCAGTTTTCTTCATGTTCGTTGCGGCGCCAGAGCTAAAATTATAAATAATAAAATCAGCATTAGGTCGGTTTTCGTTTCAGTACTGGAACTAAAATAAAATTCGCGAGTATACACGAATTCGGTCGGTTTGCGTCACGTTCCGTCGCGGTACCGTAACTAAAACCAAATAATAAAAAAGAACAAAAATAAAATTGACATTCGGTCTATTTTTATTACGTTCATTACGGACCGAAACAACAACAAAAAAAATATCCCTATTACGGTGCCGCAAAATGGCCCAATAGAGGTTTTGCGACACCAAGCTTCTATATGGTTAAATATAATAATTACATAAATAATTAATCAACAATGGAATTGGTTTTTAATTACATAAATTTAATTTAAAAAGTAAATATTACAACAAATGAACAAAACAAATAACAAATATAAAGATTACAACAAAACAAATAACAAATTGACAATAACATGCGTGGCTATCCCTTTTAAAATAATTTAATCTATTGTTGATAAAAGGTTGATAAAGATATGTTCGAATATTAATACGAGTTATTATTCTCTCTATGGATAATAACCACATCACATACCCATAACTTAGTGGATTGGTATGTAGTAAGGTGTTTGCCTTTTATAAGCTAATACGTAATGGGCAATGATTCAGAGCGATAAGGGGGCAAAACGGATGACAACACCCCTCCCCCCCACCCCCCACGTCGATAAGTGGGGTGAGGGGCGAGGGGGGCGACGGGTTTTCGTCACATGTTGTATTTGTTGGTTTATTATTATATTTAGTATGTGTTAGATATATGCTAAATCTTGATTGATGACTTAAACATGGCTCGGGACCTCTTCTCACCCCTTAGATGTTTAAGTGACACTTTTAAGTCTTCTAATAAATACAAATAAGTAAAACAATATAATCAATAAAAAATCCTTATGAAACAAAATAGGTTTCTTTCATGTTAAATAAACTAATCTGGTATAAACACAAAATAACAATATAATAAACAAAAATACAAATCGTGATAGATTTTATAATAAATTAAATAAACTAAAAAACATTTAGTGGTTATTAAATAAGGGATATGATATTCATATTCATACACCCTCTCAAAACTCACAAACCCTATATACAATCATACATGTCACACCCCGACCATGACGGAAACGTCGGGGCGCAACCGATTGTTCATCGCACACGAAACTATTAAGTGGCAATATTTAACCAACTCATTTAAATTCATAAAAACACAAAGAGTCACATAACTTGTTCATACAATAACCGAATTCAAATCATAGTAAATAATATATTGTTCGTTTTGCTAATATCCTAATAGTCTCGATAACGTTTTTTTTTTCTTCAAGTCCTCGAGTCAACCTAAAGTGAAACCTGTAACATTGCATAAATAGATTTTGTCAACACAAAGGTTGGCGAGCAATTTCATAGTTTTTGAACAATAGATATATAATATGAAATTCCACAACTTGTATACAAAACAATAAATAATAGCAACAATTTAGATAAATGAAATCGTTAATAAGAATACGTTAACGACACCTTTCTATAAGGGGATGCCAGATATACTCGGATTTATGAATCAACCATCCAAAAGCGGTAAACACATTAGCACTTAAGCATATAAGCATATAATCACCAAATCGAGCATTTATTTAAGTGAAGCATACAATAAAGTTTGTGGTTTAAGACTCAAGTATAAATCATTTGGATTTGAATAAGTTTGCAATGTCACCCCCAAAATATAAAAGAGTGAAAACGGGGGATGAAAGTACTCACATTCAAGTAATAAACTTGAAAGATTTGATGATTTGGAGATTAACCGGAACGATGAGTTTAACGAACGAAGCCTAAAGGGGAAGAAGTCTTGTATTAGAAAAGTTGTCTTGAAAGTCTTTAAATGATAAGAAATATAAACAATTTAAAGTTTAAGGTTTAAAATGTAAATATTTAATAAATTATAATAATAGTCCTTTAAAAATGTAAGTTTGCTCGAAACCAGGTTAAAGTATCTAGCCCTTAATTTTACTCAACCTATGTTAAGTAATAAGGTGGGTAAAAATGCAAGAAAACAAGTCCCTTTATAATATAGATACTAAAACGGGTTTTAACGAGTGTTCGGGTGGTCGGTTCGGGTCTTGGTGACTTGACCAAACCCAAAGTCAACTTTCCCAAAATAATAAATGTATGAGATAACTCAATAAATCTTAAAGAAACTGAACCAAGTATGTAGTTCTATTGTTTTAGAACTAACAACAACGTTCATCGAGTATTCGGTTTAGTCGGTCCAAACTTTGTTATAGGATCAAGTTGGATTCAACATTCCGAGTACTTTGTGAAAATAATTAAAATCAGTTTATAAAGTATTTTTAAAGAAATATATAAGCTTTAATGGTTAAAAACACACTTGTGTGTCTTAAGCGAGTAAACTTGGTTTAGTTCGGTTTGGTTCGATTTTTTTATCTTGGAATAAGGCCAAGAATGGTTACTGCATGTTCAAACATCATAGAACTTGTAAAATAATTTATAAATAATAATACCAAAGTTTTACATACAAAAAGTCAACAACAAAGTCTTTAAACGAAAGTTCGGTTTCCGGTTCAGATCTTGTTTCGGGATAAGACCAAGGTTAGATTCTACAAACCCATAACCATGGAACTAATTAAAATGATTTTAGAAACTCAAATCTTACATAAAACATGTTTATACAACTATTTAAACAAACTAGTAAACAAGAGTTCGGCTTCCGGTTTGGAGCTATTTATGGAATAACCGAGGCTAGTCTCTACAAACCCATAACCATGGAACTCAAAATGTAAAATAAAACTAAGATGAGCAGAAGTTAAACAAGTATAACTAATTTGATAGTTAGATGCGGAAAATATATATAATCAAGGACTACTACGAGTCCTCCATGTAGCTTTGTCTTATGGGCCGGACACTTAACCGACCGAGACCGGAGAAATGCCCACCGAAGGTACAAAGGGTACTATTATATATATGTTGTATAACAATCTTCAAGTATAAATAAGTGTTAACAAGTTGATTATAATGTAAGACTATGGTCAGTTTGACTTTGGAAAGTCAAACTGCCAAAAAAAATATGAAGAACACCTTTGAATGCTTGAGAATTGGAAGAGAAAGAGATGAATGAGCAAGGATAAATGAAGGGGATAGAAGTGTATATATAGAGTGGGTTGAAAGGGTCATGCATGGGGTGTGATATCAAGATTTGCATACAAGAGGGGTCAAGACAAGTCACAAAACAAAAAAAAAATTAAAATAAATAAAAAAATGGGCTGCTGATCTGCTGCTGGTCAGCACGTCGGTTCGCGTCCGGAAGTTCGTTTTGGTGTATCTTGAGCGTTTTAAGTCCGTTTTCGAATCCGTAAAAGGGGTTTTTCAAATTAGACAAGCGGGAATGTTTTAGTAACATAAAATCCAATATTTTATATATTTGAAATGTTCGGGATATAAATCGGGTCGGTTTACAACATAAAAACAAATACAAAATAAATACAATTTGACCCGAAATCGAGGATTGTCACAATACAGGGTTATATCGTATGGAACCCCACTTAAAAAGATGTGAGGATCACCGGAGCCTTAAATAAAAGAGTTACTTCAATTTTTAATATTATTAATTTGACACGTTTGACTTTACATAGGAGTATACTTTTGTTATCGGCTAGGCCCAGGGGCGGACCTACATAGTAGCCGTCGGGGTCCCGGGACACCAATGTTTTTTAAAATTTATTTAGAAGCGATATAGAAAATTTTTGAAGGACCCCATATAAATTATCACTTGGACCCCATAACAATGTTACAGATCTGCTCTGCTGGGAAAGATCCTTGTTTTGGGTGTGGAATGTCCCAGGTTCAAGTCTCATCCACAATCCGTTTTTTCTATGTTTTTGCTATTTTCTTTTTTAGTCAAATAGTCAATATAATAATTAGGGTTTTTTAAGTTTATAACATCAACCAGAACAGATCTGAACGTTGTTGCTCAACCTCAACTCCTCAACACTGCTCAAGCCTCCGCAAGACCGCCACCAACCCAACACCTGCCGCCGCCGCCCTTCTCAGCCGCCATCCATCCCTTTGGCGCTCCTCTGTCTTCATTGATTTCTGATTTTGCCACAACTTTCAGGTAATTTTAAACACTTACTCCATAAAATAAAGATATCCAATTGATTGATTTTATGCAATTATTTACTTAGATTAGTAAGTGTATGTTGTATATTATTGTTAGATTACGACTTTGTTATGTTAAAAACTTAATTTTAAGGTTAGTTATGCAAGAATCATTGAAAAGAATGGGGAAAGGGTTTGAAGATGGGGTATTGTTATATATATATATACACATATATATTATAGATTTAGAGAAGAGCCATGCTATGGAGTTAGGGTTTGAGGAGAGTAGCACGGTTTAGATCGTGCAAAAACGGTTCATTTAAGAGTGTTTCAATTTGGCTCGGGTCAAAACGATTCTTTTTTCAAAATTTTAATTTTGTTCAGGTCGAAACTGGCTTTGACCACTAGACTCTTGTTGAATAGAGTTGTAACATAATAAGTTAATTAAGCATAACTTAGATGGTCTAGCTATTTACGAGTATGAGGAATTTTGTGAGAAATGCGGTAAATATCTAAAATGGGTTTAGTCATGTTAAATTAGTAGCAAAAGAAATATTTGGAGCCCGTATTTATTTACTTTCTATTTCGTAATGGCAAAGCTTTGATTTTGCAGATGGAAGCATGTAACTTGTTCATATCATGATTGTAATGTTTTCTCTTATCGTTTCGAATGACATCGTATTGTGTGTGTTTTATTATAATGATATTTTTTTCTATTATGTTTCTCCACCCGACCCGACCCGACCCGACCCAAACAACGACCGACCCAAAAATTTGAACGCCGAAAATAACGGGACCCCGTTGTCAAAAAATCCTGGGTCCGCCACTGGCTAGGCCATAGGCTTTGATTAAAAGCTTTTACAGATAACCACTTTTTTTTTCACTTTATTTCTTATATATTGTGGCTACTCTTTGTTGCAGATCCATTTTGACGAACAATCTTGGGCAAAATCTCCGCTCGATATGGGTAAGAAACAATACCAATCTATCAAACATAAGAACGCATAAAACAACACCAGTCTACATAAAGAGTGTTTTATAATAACAAAAAATACCTAATAATAACAAAAAAATATATCAAAATCAACAATAAAATAATAACAATCAATAGTTATAACAATAAAAGAAAAAAAATTAATAATAACAACAAAATATAAATTAAAAAATACTTATAACGTTTCATAATCGGAAATCAACAAATACGAAAAAAAAATAACAAAATGTGTATAACAACAAATTAGTTCTCATTGCTTTTATGCTAAGAAGTATTTGTATTTGATCCTGAAAATGCAACATATTTATACGTATAATTATGGTTAGCTCATTAAAAATCACTCGTATTTGAGTTTTATCTTATTCAACTTGAGTTAGTTGACTAGTATAAGCTTTCATATAGCACATTTAACCTCTTCGGGTAGACGAACCCATTTAAATGTTTAAGTTCTTACTCTTGAGTTAATATTTTGAATAAGCTAGGTCGTTAAAATATCTGTAACATGTATTGTAATAATTTTATGTTTTTTTCTTAATATTTTTATTTTTTAGTCTAGTATAGTTTTTTTAATTACATGTAGTTTTTTAATGTAAATTTTATTTTGATGTATTTTTTTATTTAATGAAATATTATTTGTTTAATTTTTATTAAAAATATTTATAAATGCAAAATAGAAAAAAAAAATTGAGTAGTGATTGCTGCAGAATTTTAAGAACAATTTTGACTAGATCACCTTTTTGCAAAACTTTAAATGCTAGCTGGGTATCACGTGACGTATAACGTGAAAAGTTGTAACTACGCATGGGCTTAAGAATTGGTAAGGCTGCTAACTGCTAAGCCAAATTACTTTGATGCTATTGCTTAATGGGTTACGGGCCTTTGATTGGACTTTTATAAGATTTGTCCTATTGGGCTATGGACACGTCATCATATCCGGCCCATTTGTAGTAATGTCACCGTAAAGTTATCACGAATAGATTCCTCATGCTTTTTTGGCCCTTCACTTGGATATCTCTATGGATAACCAGATTTAATATATATCACATTTTATTAATTAACAAATAAATAAAAAATATCGTAGCCATAAAATATCTAAGTAGTTGCACTTTTTGGTGACCTTTACTAGCTAGATATTTACTTGATACATATATATACATACGTGAATAAACAGATATAGCATAAAAAGTAAAGAAGATATGACAAGGCTTCAAATCCACAAGCTATCATGCTTACATTTCCATCCTCATGGCCATAAGCTACCATGCTTACAAAGCAATCCTCATGCCTTCATTAGAATGGTAAGTCATACATACATACATACATACATACATACATACATACATACATACATACCTTCCTACGTATATACAAGTTATAATTCATGTAATACTTACATGGGCTAAACAGGTTTCAAGAATGAAACCTTTATAACATGGTAGATTTGTAACATCCTAAATTTAGTACTTTATATTTAAAGTTTAATTAATATTTTGAAAATGAAGATAAAGATATAAAGTGACTTAGATAAATAAATGTGGGAGCAAATGTGTTCATATATTTTCAAATGACTCATTATCACTACTTTTTGTTTAATCCACATCCTATATAGTATATCATATCATATTGTACTTCACAGAAAGATAGCATTAGCACCATGTGTTGGGTCACTTCACTCGCGAGATGAAATGGTCAACATATTGTCCTAATGTAATCTTGTTGTTACTATAACGGTACAACATTCTTACATTAAAGGTTTTGTATATACAGGTGCATCATCTAATAGAAAGGTGCATAATTTTTCGTATGGATAGAGACGAATGCGTGAGGACGCTTGCTAGGCATGCTAACATTAGTCCTACTGTTACCTTTACAGGTTTAGTTCGGAAGTATATTCATATATTCTTAAAACTATTTGTGTTCTTACATGTGTTTGACATTTAAATTTTTCGATATAATGGATTAGATGCACTGTTATACACATGTGCATCAAAACTTATTATGACGACTTAAAGATTAATAAAATTTTAATTGTATAATTTAAATAAAGTATGTTAAAGATAAAGTAATAAATAGGCTGTTATCTTTTATCTTTTAACTTTGTAGGTGTGTTCAACTTCATGCTAGTACAGATTTATTATCAAAGTTGTTACTAAAACAATGCTTTGATATTTATTTTTTATGGATACTTTGATATAGTTTGGGAAGAGTTGCTTAAAGAGAATACGGTCTTCTTTGTAGCATACTCACGACGTCGTATTGTACCAAGCAATGCATTGAACAGTAAGTCTACCAACATATATGTGGGGGAAGGTTAACGTACAAATGAAATTAACGCGTAAATTGTGAGAATCAAGTAGAGTAATTATATATGCAAGTAGAGTAATTATGTAATTATATCATAGAGTAATTACGTAATTACTTTATGATGTAATTACATAATTACTCTACTTGTATATATAATTAATCTACTTGATTCTCACGATTAACATGCTAATTTCATTTGTATTTGATCCAAACCATATATATACGTACCCAATCTTTTTTCACTTCTTATCGGTAATGTTTGATATATATTATATTGTTACAGGGCATCCACAAGAGACTAACAATGGAAGAACATGGAGGTGACATTTGTTACCACTCAATTAATTATTGTGCAATATTTACTATTTTTTTATTTGCTTTATCCTATTATGAGTTGAAGTCTGATTTCATCCATCAAATGCTATATTCTTTGATACATCAACGTTTCTAAGTCCCAAATCGGTAAATTAAGATACAAGACACGTATTAAACACTTTTATTGAAGAAAAAAAAAACTTAATTATGATTGTCGAAACATGAAACGAATCTGACCTGATCCAAGATGATGTTCCACGGTGTTAGAGATGAACGAACCACGTCTCGACCTTCTTCTCCAGCTAGCTTGAGATCTGCAATGGCCTTTTGGGGGTGTGGAGGTGACTGCTAAAAAATCTCGAGGATCTCTTGTTTACAGACACAAAAATGGTATGATGGCAGCTCTTACTGAGCATCCTCCCTTACTGAGCATCCCCCCTTTAGTAAGGAGGTGGAGACCTCCTTATATAGGGAGCCTCATGGCCACCATCATGGTATCCTAATGGGCCTAACCCAATTAGGGTTACTTCCACAAAACTCACTCAGCCCAATAATATAGTATTAGTCCATATAATAAAATAAGCCAGACATAATAAATTAAGGTCGTAAGCCGGGTTTAGTACCATACCCCTACAAGCCCCCCAAGTCCAGTGTTGCTCCTAGGCGTGCAAGCGTTTAGGTGGAGCGCTGGACTTCATAAGGTGTATTAGGATATGAGGCGGTTTTTCCCCTTTCTTCGGCCTTGTCATTATTGTCTTTGAGTTTTGAGAGGTTTTCTCCATGATGGTGACATGTTGTGATCCTTATGATAATGATGGTGCACTGGCATAAATAAGATATAGCACGCATCATAACAATAGTGGCGCAGGGCCTGATAAAAGAGAGTGCGCATCTCGATAATAATGTAATGCAACTTGCGCGCGAGGCAGCTTACGAGCTATAAAAATAATGAAGCTTGCGCGCGAGGCGACTTACGAGCTATAAAAATAATAAAGCTTGCGTTCGAGGCGACTTACGAGCTATAAAATAATGAAGCATGCGCGAGTTGCGGCTTATGAGCTATAAAAATAATGAAGCATGCGCGAGTTGCGGCTTACGAGCTATAAAAATAATAAAGCTTGCGCGCGAGGCGACTTACGAGCTATAAAAATAATAAAGCTTGCGCGCGAGGCGACTTACGAGCTATAAAATAATGAAGCATGCGCGAGTTACGGCTTACGAGCTATGATAATGACTGGCCCACAAGGGCCTCTTCTACGCAGGATGACTATCCCGGCTTGTCTTCAAAATAATAATGGAGGCACAAACGGCCAGATAATAATAATAATGTCATAGGTGCTTGTGCGACTCGTAGCCGAACCTGCAAAAACATATCAACTAAAGGTGGATGTATTGCATGGTTCCCATCCTCGGGCAAATTATGAGGTGTGCCCAACCTATGTTGGCGCGTGGCCGTTTGGGTTTATGAGGATTCCCAACCTTTAAGTTTGGCGCTATAGCCGTATGGGTTTATAAGGATTCCCCACCTATAATTAGGACGTCTTCCATCCTTAGGCGAATTATGAGGTGAGCCCTTGGTGCATAGCTGTTTGGGTTTGTAAGGATTCCCAGTCCTATGTATTCGGCGCGTAGCCGTGTGTTTTGAGGAATTTGTAACCAAGCATGTGCTATTGTTAGCGTTCTGGTATTTGGCTACAAGTATTCAACGTCTCTGACACTAGCATCTTTTCTGATTGAGGGAGGTTTCCTTGTTATACTTGTAGTAACCCGAGGGGGTAGAATGTCAATATCTAAACCCTTACTTTATTAATATAATAGCAAAAGTTTAGGGGCCCTTTTGAAATTTTGAAAATTAATTCCTTTTTGTTGGAAAACCTGTAACATTCACGTGCCGCGCCGTTTTTATCCACTGACTTGCATTAGTGACCTGCGAATGTTCATAGGTGACCCGCGGCGTTCATAATGATCCGCGGTGATCGGTGTTCGCCTAACGGAGTGTTGGTCTGCGGTGCGCGCATGCATGGAGGCGGAGTGATGATCCAAGGTCGCGTATGCATGGCGGCGGAGTGGTGATCCGCGGACGCGCATGCATAGCGGCTGAAAGTTGAGCGCGCATGCATGGCGGAGAGTTGAGCGCGCATGCATGGCGAAGGATTGAGCGCGCATGCATGGCGGGAGTTGAGCGCGCATGCATGGCGGGAGTTGCGCGCGCGTGCATGGTTTAGGATTGAGCGCGCATGCATGGCGGGAGTTGAGCGCGCATGCATGGCGGGAGTTGAGCGCGCATGCACGGCGGGAATTGAGCGCGCATGCATGGCGAAGGGTTGATCTGCGACTGCGGTGGCAGAATGTTGAACCGCGGTGGCGCGCATGCGACGTGGCTTGTATTCCACCTTGCTATAGTGGCGCTGTTGCGCTACAATGGCGCTGTTGGTATGCTAGTTTGTATGTGATCCGCGGTGGCGCGTGTTACTCCGCCGTGCCTGTTTTTGTCCGCCTACACGCATGGGAAAGCGGTTGACACGCCGTGAACGGATTACAGAAACATGGTGGTCTTCATAATGACGCGGTGTTGTTAAGCGACGGCGCCCACGCATGTGGCGCAGTGTTCTTTTGTGACGTGATTGCGTAGTGGTGATCCGCAAGCATGATGGCGGTGTTTTGTTTAGCGATGCGCATGCACGGTGGCGATCAACTGTTGAGGTGGTGTGGTATTTATAGTATTAGGATTTCCAATGGTTTAGTACCATACCCAATTATGGCCTTTTTGGCCTCCTCCTATTGCTTCGTGCCACGTGTACTTAGGACACCTGGTGCTTTTTCATTGATTATTCTCTGACCAAGGTATTTCACCTGACCCATGTACCATCACGTGGTGACACATGGGCCTTGCTGAGTTGTCCACCCTTCAGTGGCAGCTGTCAATATCTGCACATTCTTTATTCCTTAAAAGATACCTTCTGGAAGGTTGTCTGATGAGCACAATCATGGTTGTCCTTATCCTGATTTGGATAAGGACGTGGTTGGTTGTGCATATGGGATATGCGCCTATCCTGGGGACGCGCGAGGTCTTCTCTTTATTCTCACGCGCAGATGTGATATGCGTGAGCATATGTGATGCGTGAGTATATGCGATATGCGCCACGCGCAGATGTGATATGCGTGAGCATGTGATATGCATGAGCATATGTGATGCGCGAGCATATGTGATGCGTGAGCATATGTGATATGCGCCACGCGCAGATGTTTTGGCTTTGTGTCTTCATGACATCCTGATTTCAAGCCTCTTGTCTATATCTTGTGGGTTGACCCACCCCGCTCGATGTTAAGGCGGGTGCATACCCCTTCAAGCCCCCCCAGTCTAATGTGTCTTGTCTCACGCGAGCGAGGTAGGATAGATATTAGACTTAATAGTTTGCTTTTTCAATAGGGCTTGTTTTTTCTTTTTCTTTTCTTGTACGCGCGTTGCGCGAAATTCCATCTATTTGGTTAAAACGAATCGTCAATGCACGTGGTTGGTTGGTGTTGGATCGCGGTGGTGCGGTGCTCGGCGCCAGCGCGCATGTGTGATGGCGCGCTGCTGCTTCATAGCGGTGGCACTCATGCATGGTGGGATGCACCATGGCGGCCAGATGGTTATCCGCGGTGGCGTGTACGCATGGTGGCGCAATGACCTTACGCGGTGGCGAGGTTCACTTGTCGTGGCGCGAATGAATTTTGACGGAATGTTAATCCGCGACTGTGCGCATGTATGGTGGCGGAGTAGACCCGTGACGGCGCATCGTGATCCGCGGCGACGCGCTGCTGCTTCATGGCGATGTACTGAACCGCGGTGGCGCATGCGTGGTGGCGATGTATTGAATCGCGGTGGCGCATGCGTGATGGCGGTGTATCGAACCGCGGTGGCGCATGCGTGGTGGCGATGTATTGAATCGCGGTGGCGCATGCGTGATGGCGGTGTATCGAACCGCGGTGGCGCATGCGTGGTGGCGGTGTATCGAACCGCGGTGGCGCATGCGTGATGGCGCGCGCGTGTGCTATAAGGTATGCTTACACATTGAAATTTGAACAAGGTTGTAAGGAAATTATTTTTACTTACTCCTTAACAGTTGTCATATTTCAAGTTATTTTGCGATATTTTGAATATGCTGACACGTGCCTTGGCATTTCATTATTCCTTTTTTGCGCGACGTTATCGTGCATTTATTATAAGGAATTATGAATGAGTTTTTTAGCCTTTACGTGTCAGTATGTGTTACTCTGCCTATATCCATTATAATCCCATGCGCGGCCCCGACCTGAAACCTTAACAACTATGCTTTGGCATGTGCTTTGCCTTAGTTGTGCTTAGGTATTTTATGGTCCAGCTGCGCAATACGTAGGATGGATGCTATGAGTAATTTGAGCTAAGGCTCATATTATCGGGCTAAGGCCCTGACGTTTTAGAGTTAAAACTCGTCAACGCGTTTGAGCTTGAAGCTCGCGCATGTATGTTTTACTTCGTTTTATTTTTAGTTTGATGTCAATACAATGTTTTCATATTGCTCAAATTAATAAAGGGAAGTGTGAAACATGTATGCAAAATTAAAATCAGGCTCGCACATGCATGGCGGCGGAGTCGTGACTCGCGGGCGTGCATGCAGGGTGGCGAAGCTTGATCCTTGGCAGTGCGCATGCACGGCGGCGGAGTGGTGACTCGCGGGCGCGCGCGCATGGCGGAGAGTTGCGTGCGCATGCATGGCGGCGAGTTGCGCACAAGCATGGTAGAGGGTTGCGCGCACATGCATGGCGTTGGAGTCTTCTACGTAAAACCAAAAGCATGGAGTCGTCTTTCGAACTCACATAGTGGTTTCCGCGGGCGCGCATGCATGGCTGCAGAGTGAGGGTCCGCGAGCGTGCGTGCATGGCGGCGGAATGGTGACCCGCTGGCGAACATGCACGGTGGCAGTCTTTTGCGCAAAACCCACATGGTGGTTTCCGCGGTGGTTTCCGCGGGCGCTCACGCATGTCGGCGGAATGGTGACCCGCTGGCGAGCATGCATGGTGGCAGTCTTTTGCGCAAAACCCACATGGTGGTTTCCGCGGTGGCGGAGTTTTTCCGAGACTGTTAACTTTAGTTGCTCTAGTGGTGATGGAGGAGCACCGATGTACACAGCCTGTTATTCTTCTGTGCATTCCTTTTTGCTCCCAATTTTTGCTTTGTGGCCATAGATCTAGAACTTATTCCAGCATTGAACACTGAAAAATCAGATCTGGATCCGGCACCCATTGCGTGTGAACGCAGATCTGCGTCACTCCAGAAACACAGAGCTGGAAGCATCTTTTAGATCTATGGATCTTTTTGAGCTTTAATAGAACAAATCTTGAAGCATCTTTCTGTAAACTTCCAGATCTGGATTTTTCTTGAGCAAAAATGGATGAACAGATCTGAATAATGGATGAACAGATCTGAGAACCGAGACGAAAATCGAAGGGTAGCTCGTTGCCCCTCCCACGGATGGCGCCAATGTCGAAACATGAAATGAATCTGACCTGATCCAAGACGATGTTCCACGGTGTTAGAGATGAACGAACCACGTCTCGACCTTCTTCTCCAGCTAGCTTGAGATCTGCAATGGCCTTTTGGGGGTGTGGAGGTGACTGCTAAGAAATCTCGAGGATCTCTTGTTTACAGACACAAAAATGGTATGATGGCAGCTCTTACTGAGCATCCCCCCTTACTGAGCATCCCCCCTTTAGTAAGGAGGTGGAGACCTCCTTATATAAGGAGCCTCATGGCCACCATCATGGTACCCTAATGGGCCTAGCCCAATTAGGGTTACCTCCACAAAACCCCCTCAGCCCAATAATATTGTATTAGTCCATATAATAAAATAAGCCAGACATAATAAATTAAGGTCGTAAGCCGGGTTTAGTACCATACCCCTACAATGATGTAAACCATAACTTGGTTAACTTTGGTTTTATAGGCTAACATAGACTTGTTAGACTTTAATATGTATCACGTAATAAAAGGATATATAACTAACTGCTAGGATTATACACACACATGGACATGAAAGCAACAAAAAAGAACACAAAAAGAACACAAAGATTTAGCATGCATTAGATATGTATATAGAGACTAATCTAGGGTTTATTACTTTATAATTAATCAATCATTAAAGGGGTTAGGCTTAGAACCGACTGCCCCTTTGCCCGTCCAGGCACCTTTCTCCTTTTCTGCGATCTCTACCAATCGGTTGAAAAGGCTTTTGAACCCAACACCAATTTGTTATTATCCAACTCAACTACCACCTAACTTGTGGGTCAGATAATTACTAAGATAAAACTAAACAAACTTTTTGCAATCTAACTTGGATACTTGTCAACTTTGGTTTCTCCATATTCACTAACTTATAAATACGGTCTAGAATTACCAAGTAACTAAAGAGATTTCAGGTAACCAAAAATTCGTATATTGTAACATCTGTATGTTGAGATTAATAAATAAAAGAAAATTTTAGTATTTATTGTGTGTGTCATTATTTAAATTTTGTTAAGTATAAAGAGATTGAGTTGTAGGCCTAGAACTTATGAATGGGCTTGAGAGAGTGGTTGCGGGCCTTAGGCCCAAGGGGTGGAATAGTTAAACCCCAAATTCTCCAAACACTCCTCATTTCCATCTCCATCTTCCCTACACACACTCAAGAATACACACATATTCTCTCTAAAACCCGAATCCACATCCGAGCCAAAGGGAGGGTAAATCTCGTGTTTAAACATCATCAAACAACAAGAAACACCACTAGATTTGTGGGTTGTTCAGATCCGAACCCAAACCCGAGACCATAAGGTGAGTTTTGGTTAAAAAGGTTAAGTTTTAAGGTCAGTTTCGACATGCAAACTGATATAACGATAGACCGGGCTGTAGGATGTAATAAAAACATAAACTTGGTAGGCCGTAACCCACCGGGTGCGATATAGAACAAAAAGGTGATGTTCGGACCTTGTAAAACATAGGTAGACAAAGTTGGTACGACCCAAAACACATAAAAAGAGTAAAATCGGGTCATAAGGAAGAGTCACGGAAGAAAATGGCTTTAAAATGGTAAAAATGAAGAATAGGAGATTCTGATCGCACGGTACAGAATCGCACGGTACAGAATCGCATCACATAGCCATGCGATGCGATTCGTTTTCCCATGCGATGCGATTCGTTTTGCATCCATGCGATGCGATTCGTTTTCCCATGCAATGCGAATAAAATGTTCTCATGCGATGCGATTCGTTTTCCATCCATGCGATGCGAATTGTTTTGCATCCATGTGATGCAAATTGTTTTCTCATGCGATGCTAATTGTTTTGCATCCATTTGATGCGAATTGTTTTCTCATGCGATGCGATTCGTTTTGCAACCATGCGATGCGACTAAAATCTTATCATGCGATTGGTTTTACATGCGATCCAAATTGTTGTAAAACGTAACCCCAGCCAGGGGCTCCGCCCCTGGACCCTGCCAGGGCTGCCGCCCCTCAACCCCGCTACCGCTGCCCCTAGACCCCCGTTAGTTGAGGGTTTCATTAACTTAGATGTATGAAGTAGTAGTAATAGATAATTGATACTCGTAACTTGTTACACAGTTAGCCGGGCACAGCTAAGGAAGGGTATTACCATTAACTCCGAGAGAAGCTGGCTACATGTGAGTTTCTAGCCCCATTTCTCTGTTATGTTTTCGGGGTTGTGTGCATACTCCTATGTGATTAGTTAATACACTTACCTTAAGTGGTAAGTGCATGCCATATGAATGTTTATAAATGATACTTGTTTGGTATAGAAAGAGTTAAATGTATGTATGAAGATGTATACGAGAATAGATATAACTAATGTATGTATGGCATGTATGGTTTATATGGTTAAAGGGTTGCATATCCTAATAATATCTGTGAAGAGTAAAGGGTTGCAGACCCTAATAAGATCTGCGAAGAGTAAAGGGTTGCAGACCCTAATAATATCTGCGAAGATTGAAGGGTTGCAGACCCTAATAATATATGCGAAGGTTATAGGGCGGAAGGCTCTTTAAAATGTAGAATGGTTATGTATGTATAAAATAATGAAAGTAAGTTAAAGTACGAATGTATGGAAGTATGAAAGTAAGAACGAATGTAATATGTGTCTTCGGATATATATAAATGTGTAAGAATGTGAATGTAATGTAGGTTACCTGCTTAACTAGAACTCACTCATTGTAGCTAACTTTTAGTATGCACGCAGGTAAATAGGTTAAAGGAGTTGGCTTGAGGATGACACATGGAAGGGACTGGATGTCACACCCCAAACCAGGGCCTAGGAGTGTGACCATCAGTTGGTACCTGTTTTGTAAATATATCAGAGTCGCGGGTTCATTTTAACGGAAGTCTTTAAATATTAAAATATTAATTTACATTCTCAAAACTACTCGGGAATTAAACACCCAAGTTTCAGTTTTACAAAACCGTGATATTAATAATACAAGGATTTGTAACATTCAAAAACGAGCCATCTCGAGTGATCTTCTACGACTCCAATCCTTGTATATCATCTATTATCATCTAATTACCTGCAAGGGTGGGAAAAACACGTCAGCTATATGCTGGTGAAACGTTGACTCGATAAAACATTTATAAGAGTCGTTAAATACAAACATAGTTTTCTATTCACAATCTCAGCAGGAATGCCTGTTCATTCCCGGGATTTGTACCACTACCCTACACACACAATTCAAAGGTTCCCCGAGTACATAGCCCCTGTTCGGAGATAACTTTCCCCTAGGCTATGTAACCCTGTTGGAGAACCGGTTATGACTGAATTGGTTTTGTATGCCAATTATCAGTTATGTTTGGATCCAGACACATGTGTATTCGGTCTGAGTTGCTTTTTATTATCTATTTTGTATTATAACGATTTTAGAGATTATATCTCATGCAAACATTTATCAGACTCTTTGTAATAAACAACCAGTCTATTACAAGAGTAAAATCAGTTCAGACAGTAAAAGGTTAACTTGTTCACCTTATATTACAGTAGGAAATATCAACCTCCTTGGCTTCAGTATGCTATTAACCTATATTCATAATAGGTATGCATAAGTACCTAGTTTGTATTATTCAGCAGACTTTAAGTCTGTTACAGTTTCAGCAGACTCGAGGTCTGATCAGCAGACTCTTAAGTCTAACCTAACCTTAGTATAGTTATAGTCGTTTTATGAAAATACTTTGGATTTACATATGACATTTGGAATAGCACGCTTTAGCCTAATAAAGGATATCACGTTGGCAAACTTCTCCAGGTAAGCAAACGGGTCCCGCGGTTGATTGGGATTTGTACGAATTGCTTTCCTTAGGCAAGAAGAGTCTACTAATGATACCCTCCCTTCCAATTACTACATGCCCGTCAAAATAATAGTTTTGATAACATTACTTCACATGAAAGCAACGTCTTTACTTTATAAAACATTACTTGGAAAATATTAACAGTTTCACGACTATACTCTTAACTAAGTTGTAACTAGATATTTAAAGTAACTAGTAAAGTAACTTAACCCTATTCCTACCTTAATCGGCTTGACGGAACTTAAGAACTTTAGAAATCAGCAGCAATTCAGCTTGTACTTCGTTACAAGACCAACAGCTCGTTAAACAGTGTAACGACACCTCGGTTCTTCACGAAAACGGCCCTCGACACCCTAGAACGCCCTTGGCACGATTACCTAGGTTAAGTGTGTGAAATGAAGGTGAAAATGAGATGCATTGGCTTGAACCCGTAGCTGCCCTTTTATAGGCGAGTTTTGCAGACCATTGTGACATTTGTCAATTTCGGGTTATTTTATACTTGTATTCTTAATGTAAACCCGACCCGTTTTGTATCCCGAACCTTTCGATATTATCAAAATGATGAATTGTATGTTAAATATTTGTTTTATAGTTGTTGGATAAAAAAACACCCTTTTCGGTTCTTAAAATTCCCCGAAAACGCTCAAAACGAACTTCAGGGACTAAAACTACCAAAATGGAGACTTGAAGGACCTATTTGTAGTTTATGCTTCTTGGGTCTATAACCAACCCATTTTCATGAAACACCCTTTATGAAAAACCCATTCAACTTACTCTATATATACACACCCATCTTCTTCATTTGTGCTTGCTCATTTCTTCATTTCTCTCTCAAATTCTTGAATTCTAAGGTTGTTCTTCATAAGCTAATCTTTCATTTTAACTAACTTCTCAACACTTAAAGCTTGATGTTACAACATAGATATAATATACACTCCTTTTTTACCTTCGGTCTTTCATTTCTCCGGTCTCGGCCGGTTGAAATGTCGGGCTAGTAAGGCAAGGTTATATGGAGGACTTTGTAGTCCTTGTTTATATATTTAACAAATCTAACCATATAACTTGTTATACTTGCTTAACTTCTACATATTTTAGTTTATTGTTCATATTTGTCAATTTCCATGGTATTGGGTATGTGGTGACTAGCCTCGGTTTCATCCCGAGTTGAGAACCGAACCAAAAACCGAACTTTTGTTTAAAAGCATTATTGTTAACTTTTTGAATGTAAAACTTGAGTATTATTATTTATAAGTTATTTTACAAGTTCCATGGTAATTGGGTATGTGGTAACCATCCTCGGTCTTATTCCGAGTCAAGGACCGAACCAAAAACCGAACTTTTGTTTAAAAGCTTTATTGTTAACTTTTTGAATGTAAAACTTGAGTATTATTATTTATAAGTTATTTTACAAGTTCCATGGTAATTGGGTATGTGGTAACCATCCTCGGTCTTATTCCGAGTCAAGGACCGAATCAAAAACCGAACTAAACTGAGTTCACTCGCTTAAGACACACAAGTGTGTTTTTAGCCACCAGAACTCATATTTTTCTTCAAGATTATATTTTAAATCAATTTTAGTTAGTTTCTAAACATACTTGGCATGTCGGTAACCAACTTGATCTTATAACAAGTTCGAACCGATAAGGTCGTATACTCGCTTTACGAACGTTAAGGTTCTTCACAATAGAACTACATACTTGGTTAAGTCTATTTTGATTTTATTGAGTTATCTCATAACATTTATTATTTTGGGAAGTTAACTGTGAGCTTGGTCAATTATCAAGTCTCGAACCGACAAACCCGAACACTCGTTTATACCTCGTTTTGGGTATTCTTATAACCAAGGGTTTTGCAATATCGCATTTTAACCCACATTATTACTTAACATAGGTTGAGTAAAAAAAGAAAAAAACTAATGAATGGAATACCGAGACCCGGTTTCGAGTAAACTTATTTTACAAAACTCGTTTCTTTAATTTATCAAATATTTACATTTTAAATCCTAAACTTTATTTATTTACTTTATTTGTCATGTATTTTATTTTAAACCCTTCCAAGACTACCTACTAACACAAAACCCGTTTAATATAGGTCTTGCTCGTTAAACCGATCTCTCCAATTATTCACGACACTATCTTTCAAGTTACTTGTTAAAGTGAGTACTTTTTCATCCCCCGTTTTCCATCTTTCATTTTGGGGGTGGCATTGCATACTTATTCAAATTCAAATGATTTATACTTGAGTCTTAAACCACAACACGTATTGTATATGTTTACTTAAATAAATGCTCGATTTGGTGTTATATGTTTTACATGATTATGTGGAAATTCTTGAATGCTAAGGCGGGTAGCCTCATCAAAGTATGATCATACGTTAATTCCGAGTATATATGGTATCCCCATATAAAAAGGTGTCGTCAATGTATTCTTATTGACGATTTCATTATTGTCGTCAATGTATTCTTATTGACGGTTTTATTATCTAAATTGTTGCTATTATTTATTGTTTTCATATACTAGTTGTGGATTTCATACTATATACTTATTGTCCAAAACTATGAAAATTGCTCACCAACCTTCGTGTTGACAAACTCTATTTTATGCAATGTTACAGGTTTGATGTTAGCTTGATTGGATTACTTGAAGAAACTTATTATCTTGGCTTTAGGATATTAGAAAATAAAAGAACAAGTTATTTGTTTATCTATCTATTTGGCATTTTGTATGAACAATTGTTGTGTTATTTATGATGATATGGATTTAAATGAGTTGTTTAAATATTCTAACTTTATAGTGTCATTGTGCAATGAGCAATCATGTCGCGCCTCGACGTTCCCCGCCTTCATTGGTCGGGGTGTGACAACCATCACGTAGCGTGATGGCCTTTTCCCCAAGGTCGTCGCATAGCGCAACGCCGCAATTAATCAGAAGCTGCCACGTGTTGACACGTGATTGGCCACGTGTCCCGGGTTACTTAACCTGGTCATCGCGTAGCGTGATGGACCAGTTGGGTTTGGCCGTCGCGTAGCACGGCGCCCACCTTTTTCTTGAATTATGTGATTCTCTATCGCGTAGCGCGACGGAGTTAGTCAGGAGACCATCGCGTAGCGCGATGGGTCTCAAAACCCAAATTTTCCATTTTCAGTCCTTTAACTTTTAGAAATGGCATTTTTAGCCCAAAATTAGATGGAGTATTTTCACGGTGTTACACTGGAAGACTGGCATCTTGAGAAGAAATATTATGATACTTTTATGTTACGTTAATACAAGATAACTTTTGTTAAGACAAGGTTTTATGTTTTGTAATGTAAAACTTGAAGTTTTAATTATTCCGCGAAAGTTTCAACTAACTCTAATATTTAGAACTGTGTTTATGAGTAAATCTAACGCCCAATATAGGGCACCGGAAATGGGGCTTTACATATATGGATTATAATACAAGGATTTAGTAATCAGGTACAGAAGTGGAAAAGGTTTTTTGACTAAAATAGTTACGTGTAACACTACAACAACCAAAATTATGGTTTTGTTTATACATTAGTTAGTTACATGATAAGGGACCAGCTGAAGTGTCACTAAATGTTGATCAAGTCATGGTCCATTATGTGACTTTGATTCTATGATTGTGTTGCAAAAACTTCTGGATGCCTACACCTGAACCGGTTTTTTTTGGTTATCTACCCTTTTATTTACCTTGAAAAAGCATGGCCACCTTACGTCCTTGAACTGATAACCATATTTGGCTAACCTAGCCATCTCCATCCATCGGGACCAACAAGGGGTATGCATATATCAAAATATACGCAACTCAATTAAATAAAAAAACCAATATATTTCATAATCAACCATTTCAAAATAAAGAACTCGAGACAATGTTCAAGTACCAGGCATTACGGTGCTGAAGTAATGATGAGTGGGTAAAAGAATGCGTTTTTAATGTCTAATATCGTGTGCTTTAGCTATTTATATATATCGAACATGATTACTTTGAGATCTTTTATGATTGCAGGTGTGTTGGTGCTTAATGGAGCTAAATGGAGCTTAATGGAAACTATTGGGATGATACTCGAAAGTTAGAACGAAGATGAATGAGACTGATAGTCAAGATATGGATAAAAAATGAAGAAGCCATACAGGCTGCAAATTGTGCCATCAGGGCCGCAATTTGTGGTCCTGTCTGATGAGGCGGGCCGCATGCAGGGGCGCAGATCAGGCAATTTTGGTAAAGGAGGCTGCAAGTTGCGGCCCTCTGAGCACAAATTGCGGCCTATTTCGTAAAAAGACGCGGATTTTAGGTTTTTGCCTCCATATATAAATATAACCTTAGGGTTACGAAGAGGGAACTTCTCCCAGCCGTTTTGGGGTATCAGGAAGCCATTTTCCACCATCCTAACACTTACGAATCACCACAATCATCCATGCTTTCATCCTTCTACACCATAATCAAGCTATTCAAGATGAAGATGCAAGGCTAAAGCTTCTGTGACCATCTCCGGGAATAGGGTTGTGTTTGTAAGCAAGACCTTTTGTATTTTGAATCTTTGCATTGGAACTATAGTTGATTAGTCATTCAGTTGATTAATCTTTTGCGTTTGTTTGTGCATTCATCAGTTTTTCGTAATTGAATGTTTTGTGATTTTATCAGTCAATTGATTTGTGGTCATCAACTTTTAGGATTAGGTTCTTAGAGTCATTGACCCGTTTATCTCTAGCCATTAAATCACTTACATTTATCAAACCCTAAAATTGGTAATCAATTAGGTTATTATTCAACCAAACCAATTGTTCAGATCAAGTTCTGTCAATCAGTAAGGTCAAATATCTAGTCTTTTGATTATAGGTTAAAGCAAACGAGTTTTCCAAATAAGTTTAATCAATTGGTCTAGTTTCTTCACAACTTGAAACCTGGAGTTTTGTTACTTCTCTTTTAATTGTTTTACAACTTAGGTAATTGTGTTCTCATATTTAATCTGCTTGACATCGTCTGTCCGCCTAGCATATACAATTATTTATTAAACATTAAGCTCGATTAGCACTTTCCACTGATTCCCTGTGGATTCGACACCTTACTTGCCCTAGCTAGTAAAGGTAATTTATAATTGTTTTTGATTGACCTTTCGACATCGATCAAGTAACTCATGCCATACTCCCAAGAAAAGCTCGAACAACCTTTGTCAATAAGAACATCTCCAGCTAAGAACATCGCCGGACCTCCACATGACACAATCAACTCTCTTTCTCACTCTCTCTCCCTCTCTCTCACACACACAATGACGAAGCCAGGATTTGTTTATGGGTTCGGGATATTTCGATGCTTATTCTTTTTCCATTGTCAAAGTTTTCGGGCCCGAATGGGTCGGACCAGATCGATCACTTGGCCAGATAAATAAAACGCAATATCACTATCACAACAAAAATATATCGTTAACTTTCAATAAAATACAATTAAATTAAAAGATAATACATATAATTATAATTGTTCCCTATGAGTTTTCATATTTTGAAAACGATATCTTCAATCGCGATTTTAAAAAAGAATTCATTTTCAATATAACAAATATAAACATCATTCATACAATCGTCACCCAAATAATTACGCAAATCCGTCTTTACATGCTTCATTGAAGAAAACATTTCTCAAACGATAGACCAGCGTATATTGGTTGTTGGCCATGATTAAAACCTTGAGGCGAACCGACGAAGGCGATGAGGTAATTGACGTCTGGTCAATAGAAAGAAGTTGATCGGTTGTTGAGACGATGGCCGATGTTTTTGTTTGTTTATTTATTTATTTTTTATTTAGTATGATGTTTAAAAATGTTAATTGGGTCGAATTTATTGACCCATTCTATGAGTAATTTTTTAATAATCTATATATTATAGGCTCATATATAATGTTTTTTTAATAATTTTTATCGTTTTTTAAAAGCTTTTTATATTTTATAAAAAGAATATTCATTACCTAAAAACATATAACTGATTTTTTCATAATAAATGGGTTCGATTTATTTTTTGTGAAAGGATACTGAGTTCGCTCACCGAAAAAAATGGGTTCGCTCGTCAATTCGACACTATAGATTATATATAAAACCGAAAAGAGACTGGGTTCGGCCGAACCCGATGGTGATAATGTGGCTCCGCCATTGCACATACACACACAATCGTTCGAAGCTTGTTTGTAGTCACAAACCTAGCCACTGGACTTCACCCGCACAACGCCTCCGTCCGGTTTCCCCTTCGCCCGACTCTTTCCACCTTAGCCCCAGACGACTCCATTGGAGCCTAGAGGTGCTCTAAAGACTCTTCTTGTGCGAACAAACTTGTTAGCGGTAATCCATTTCTTAATTATCAATCTCTAAATAAATCATGTGATTACACACCGACTATAAATGCATTGTCACTAAAGAGGTTGTGCTTAAGTGTAGGAGAATTAAGTAGTTACGGGTCCACTTATTATGAACTTATATTGGTAACCGTTAGTGTGAGTCAAATCATATTTCGGGTTTCTCAAATTAATAAAATTAGGTTATTCGAATTTTAAAATTTGAAGCTTCATTGGAATTTAAAATATATTCCAAAAATTTTATTCAAGTTGAAACACGCAAATCCGTCTTAACTTGAAATTCAAAACTTTATATAAATAATAGAAACGAAAAATGTAAAACAAAACACGTAATACGAGTAACAAAAACTAATATATATTTAATTAATACAATATAACCATGTGGTCCCTGGTTTATTAAAATAAAATCTGGATCAAATCAACAGCGTCCACGAGTCCACCCATTGACCACAGCAAACAAAGAATCCATTCATTGCTTTGCTACTCCTTTTCACATTTTATTTAACATCTCCGATCTTCGCCATTCTCACATTACAATCTCAAACTCAAGGTAACAATTAAAGAAATAAATAAATACTATTTTCAATCGCAAATCAATCGTGGTACTAACTTGCAACAGTTTGATTTGTTTTTTTATGAGATTTCTTTAATGTATGATTTCATCTGTTTGTATGTTTTCAACTTGATTATTAAATACTTTATTTATAATTATTTTATATATTTTGCGAAAAATCTTAATGAGCGTAAGCTCGAGCTCGGCTGTACAGTGTGGAATTAATATAAACAAGTCCAAAAGAGTTGAGACTTATAAATACATTAAATTAGGCTCTTTAAGGCTCGATGATTCTAAACGATTAGGCGCACTATTTTGATTTAGACAGAATCATGAAAAATTGCTAAGCACGAGAAGGCGTGTGTTGTAGAGTCTAACACGCCTTCATTCCTTTTGCTTTCGATACGTTTGGGTCTCTTGCTCCCGATGTGGCTACGTTTCTGAAAGGAGTTCAGTGGGTCATGCACAGTAACTCAACGACGGAAGAACGATAACTTTGTTTTCGGTAGAATCGGTTTTGCCATTCAAAAAGGGGTGGCGGCAGAGCTTGTTGCCCGCTTACCAGCCTTTCATGATAAGTTTTGCATCAGTCGTATCGTTATTCCGATCAAAAATCCCTAAAACATCGGTTTGAAACTCGGAATAAAAGTTAACGACGTTAAGTGTTTTTTAACGGAGGTCTATTGAGACAAAAATAGTTGAAAGTTGGGACCGCTGGTGGTGATTTTTAAAGTTGGGATTATTATCGGCCAATACACAAAAGTTGAGATTATTTATTTCCAATTTGCCGTTATTATAATATAAAAACGACAATTGATGGGTTTATCAATCTGGCAGTCAATGTTGAGTAGCATGACGCGCTTTTTGAAATCTGTTAAATTAGAAGTCAGTTATTGGATCAAAATGATCATACTGATATCTGTTATCGCAAGGTGTTTAATCAGTCACAATAATCAGTGCTAACTGTTTGGCTAAAATAATTATGAAAATAATTCTCTGATTATTTTAGTATCAAAAGCAGACTTAGAAAAACAAGAATTTGTCTTAACAAAACAGATTTAGTATTCAAAATTAATTAAGCATCATACAAACTTTAACATAGGTCTGTGTGTTTTAACAGGATGATGGTTCCGAATGACACGACTAGCCTGGATTACTGGATGAACTGGAAGTTCTTACTGTGTTCAATATGGGTGTTTGGTTCAATGTTTATAGCATCGTTTTTGATATGGAGATATGAAGGTTCACACAATTCAAAAACTTACAAAGAGGCAACTTGGCTGGAACGAGATTGGGATTTGTATGACCGTGAAGCATGGACGCCATGTGTCAAGGAGATGCAAGCTGGTTGGTTACTAGCTTTCAGAATCATTGCATTTTGTTTGCTTTTTTCTGCTTGCACTGGTGATGTTGTTCAAGTTGGCATGGACTTGTTTTATTATTATACTCAGTAAGTCACTATGCATATTTGCATAAATGCATAATATGTATATGATTGTTGGCATTTACAAAAGTTTGTGATTTTTCCTTTTTTTTTCCTTTTTTTTGGGTTGGTGGACCTTTACTCTGGTTATCTTCTATTTTGTGGTATGCCTTTTCCTCCCCAATTTTTTGTTTTGGTTATTATGCGACACTTTGTTCTTCAATTTTCGTGAAGCTCATACCATTTGCATGAATTTTAGCCTATTTGAGTTTTTGCAGTTTGGGTCATTGCTTTCGGCCTATGGATTATTTAGGCAGCATAAGATGTTTGCTGTTCGTAGCTTAGATGTTAATGCACATCAAGCAATTTATGAGCCTCTTCGTAGTGGAGATTTGGAGAACGCATCAGGTCAACATGGAGGATGTTGTTTCTTGCCAAGTGCTGCCTTTTGGGGCTATGTATTTCAAATTCTTTTTCAGGTTCACCAACCATCTATAAGTTCTTAGTTTGTTTAAAGAAACAGCAAACATTACCTTCTGTTTTTTCGTTGTTGATTCTAATATGCGAAAAATCACCAGTAAGATATGCCAGATGAGTAGGTGTGTAATTTATAGCTAAGTTTCTAGTCTTTTAGCTGATAATTTCCTTGTTTATTGTACACAGATTACTGCTGGCGCAACGATGCTAACAGATTCCGTTTATTGGCTTGTGATTGTCCCATTTCTTACCATCAATGAATATCCAATGAATTTTGTGAGTACTTGCACTTTTTCCCATCATTAATTATTTCAATTTCATACGTGTGCGTGCGGGCGCGTGCTATCTTGTTTAAAGATTTTGTTTTTTCATCATCATGGCAGTTGACAATTCTTGCACATTCACTTAATCTTGTTTTCCTTCTCGGGGAAACAGCCTTGAACAGCCTGGTAATTTCTCTACCATTGTATTCTCTTACCCCCCCCCCCCCCCGGGTCCGTGTTCAACTCGTGTTAATTAGTCTTTTTCTTCTTGTTTCAGCGTTTCCCATGGTTCCGAATTTCATACTTTATCTTCCTTACCGCCTTTTATGTAATCTTTAACTGGATTGTCCATGCCTGTGTCCAAACTTGGTATGTTGACTTTATTATATATGCATTTTTGACATAATTTTATTTATTCCCGTCTTATTATTTTTTCTTCTTTCCAGGTGGCCATACCCGTTTCTTGACTTAACCATGGAATATTCTCCATTATGGTATGTATTCATTGTCAAACGTCTTTGAGTAAGATTACTCCGATTCTACTTATAATCTTTAAAACGTGAAACGAGACGTGTGCAGGTACTTAGTGGTTGCGTTATTGCATCTTCCATGCTACTACATCTTTGCACTCATTGTGAATATCAAGTATCGGGTATTGGCTAGATGGTTTCCCAACTCGTATCAATGTTTAAGATAGCATCTTTCTTCAAGATACCAAATGGTTGATGTTGGTACAAGATGCTTGAGCCCAAGAACTCTAACAGCAAAGGTTTCCTTGTGTAGCGCGTGTCATCTGCGCGATGAAGTTCTTTGCTCGGTATACTTTTCATTCTGGACTGGATTAAAAGGAGATATACATATACTGTCACATTATTAAATGATTATGATTCTTATGAACATATGCATTCTTTGGAAGTTTTGAAAAGATTTATTTGTAAATTGGCAAATGCCTATGCATATTAAAAGTCACATTTATTTAATTATAACTAGTGCTTGCCACTAAACAACATCCATTTCTCAGAGCGTTGAGGGAATCGAACTCATCTGGACATTAGTTTCACTGAATCCGATTTCTCATCGATTCACAATGATCTACAGACTTGGAAATATATTTTGAACTTTCTCATCGATTTACGTGTTTGTAGATCTTGTTTGATTAAAAACTTTATGAGTTTTGGTACTTGGTAATAGGCCTGTAAAAACTGTTTGTGAACCGTTCGGCAGGAAGTTCGTTTATTTAATAAACGAATGAACATGAACAAAAAACGAACATGAACACATGCTCCGTTCGTTCATATATTTTCATGAATGTTCGTTTATGCCTATTTATTTATGTTTATGTATTAATTTAATATAATTAATTATTATCTGGATAGGCCATTTGCTTAAAAGGTTTTATATTTGTTAATTTGTGTTCATGTAAGTGTTTTCTTCGTTCATGCTTGTTTGTGTTCATTTACATTTGCTCATATATGTTCGTTTATCTTTGTTCGGTTATGTTCGTTTATCTTTTAAACAAACGAACATAAGCGAACACAAATACCCATTTTTAAATAAATGAACATGAACATAAATATTTGTTCGATTAAGTGTTCGTGTTCTTTTAAAATTAAATAAACAAAAACAAACATGCCCATTATTCGTGTTCATTCGATTCGTTTACAGGCTTTCATTAATCACATTGATGAATACATCAGTCTCAATCTCTAGGCTTGGCCGATTTTATTTGTGTTCGTTTGTGTTCGTGAACCGTTCGTGAACACATTAATTTCCTTATAAACGAACACGAACATAAAATCCCGTTCGGTAAGTGTTCATGAACACATTATTTTCTTAACGAGTGAATATAGAGGTGCACAAATCGGGTTCAACTGGAAAACCCGAACCGGTTCGAAACCGGTTTTTTCACACCGGGTTGTAAAATGGAACCGGTTCCAATCAAGAACCAGTTCGGTTCCCGACCCGAACCGATGCCCAGATATGCTAACTTTTAAGAACCGGGTAGGGTATGAACCGGAACCGGTTTTTACGTAAAAACCGGTTCCACCGGTTTTTTTTGAAATTTAAATATTATAGCCGTTAGGAACCGGTTCCAACGGCTATATAGCCGTTTTTGACCGTTGGAACCGGTTTTTTTAACTACAAATAGGTTATTTTCTTACTATAAATAGCAAGGTTTGTTTGTGTACTTGTTAAACCACTTCCAAAACTATAAAACACACTCCAAACCACAATTAACCTTAAACCGACAACAAATGGCAACTAATGATGACGTTGTTATGGTGATCGAAACAACAAGATGCCCCGATGTTTGGGTTCATTACGATTTGTGTCTCATGACCGACTCACATGAGTTGGCACGTTGCAAATATTGCTCGAAGTTTCTTATAGCAGGGTCCAACTCGACATTACGAAAATATACGAATAAGTATTGTCGAGAGAAAAGAAGGTTGGAAGCTAAAAAAACGGAAGTGGGAGAGTCGTCCGGCTCTACAACCCAAAAATAAGTATTCCCGGATTAAAACGACGGACTTTGTTTTTTATGTTTTAGTTGTTATGTTTAGTATCGTTTATGTTTTAATAATGTTTGTAATAGTTATTTTTTAAATAAATAAAATGTTCGTCGTTATTAAAAAAGTAACAAAAATTAATCATGAGTAACAAAAGTAATTATAATAAAACAAATCAAAACTAAATATTAGTTGAACAAGTTACAAATAATTTTACCAAAACAAATAATTACAACTCTTCTTCGTCTTCATTCTCGTCTTCACCCTCGTCTTCGTTATCGGAAGAAACCCCGTCCTCCGCCTCCTCATCATGAATATGACGCTCTATTGGTATTTCGTCTTCAAAGTTCGCCTTGTGTTGTACACGATCCACCGCATCCAAATGGTCCTTTAGGCAAATGCAAACCTCTAGAGACTCGGGAGTTAGTTTTGTTCTTCGCATAGATAACACCCTCCCACTAAGAGAAAAAACCGTTTCGGAAGCAACCGTTGAGGCTTGTACGGCAAGCAAATCACGAGCCATGGCGGATAGAATGGGAAATTCGTTTTGTTTACCTTTCCACCAAGCCAACAAATCAATATTGCGAATTTCGTCGACCGTTGCGCCCTCAACATAGTTTGCTCCACTATATCGACCAAGTTCGCTACTTGGTGTGTTTCCTCTTTGCCTCTTAGATGCCGATTCACGAATCCCATTCATCAAGTTTATAAGTGGGTCATTGCACGGCCTACTAGTTGTTTTTTTCACAAAAGACGATCTCGTGCTTGGACCATACATTTGAAAATAATGGTCATAAAGGTCTTGAAGGTTTTTGTTGAACTTGTCCTTCGCTTCCGTCGACAACTTCGGGTCAATCTCGTGCATACCTAAGTTGTCGAATATTTCCTCAATCGTTGTTTCAACCCTATTAACATTCCAATAGGGGTTTAATGCGGCGGCACAAGTAAAGACCGGCGGTATATTTTCAAAATATTTTATGAACTTTTCTTTCATCACCGCAACAATATTTTCGAAGAGTTTGTTCTTCTCCGCAAAGCTTTTAAAAACACAAGACATATAGTACAATTCTTGCAAAACCCAACAACTAGTAGGGTAATAGACTCCCGATAATTTTGTTGTTGACTTTTTGAACACGTCAAGATACTCCAACAAATAACCGACTTGGACCCAAACACTTTCCGGAAACATATCGGCCTCGCGTTCTTCAACAAGATTGTTATGAAAAGCTTGTAAAGTTTGGCGTTGGGCAAAAGCACACTTTAACATATGACAAGTTGAGTTCCAACGGGTTGGAACGTCCCAATTCGGCCCCAAATACTTTCTTTCAACCGACTTGCAATAGTTCTTATATTCAAGATGTCTTCTTTTACCACTTTTGAAGACATCTTGTAACATAAGTCTAAAGTATTTTAAATCATCACAAATGTTTTCATTATCAAGACCTATTTGAACAGCTAAGTTGATGATATGTGCAACACATCGGACATGAAAAAAATCCCCGAAACAAGGTGGTGAATATTTAATGATAAATTTTTCAGCCGCCTTAGTATTGTTTGAAGCGTTGTCAAACGAAATCGAAAATATTTTATTTCTCAAGTTGTAGGTCGTTATAACTTTATCAAGTAATTCAAACAATTTTTCGGCGGTATGTGGGAACGGGAAGTTTTCAAAAGCGATTGTGCGTTTCATCAATTGCCATGTCACCGGATCAACCCAATGAGCGGTGACACATATGTATGATTCGGGCAACCCGTGTGGTGCCGACCAAACATCGGTAGTTAAACTAACCATGGCTTCTAAAGAATGAAAAGACTCGATTAACTCTTTTTTAGCACACTCCCACAACCTGATACAATGACGTCTTAAGGTAGTACGACTTACATATGTGTATCTCGGTTGTAGAGTTTCGCGAATCAACGACGTCAACTCCGGGTCATCAAAGTGGTTAAACGGCAAACCTCGTTGAATAACGAACTTTGCCATTCTATCTTGAACTTGAGTCGTGTTGTAACGAAATAGTGTACCATCTTTACCCAAGTCAATTTGATTGGTCGTGCCAATCCCTTTCAACGCCTTGCGATATGGCTTCTCAATGTGCTTTCTCAAAGTAGAGTTGGAATCGTGCTTTAATATTGAACCACATAGTTAGCAACGAGCCTTTTGATAACCTTCGTCATCCACAATCAAATCCCAATTCTTCCATATGTCTTTGTTGCGGTTATGGTTGACTACCGTAACAACCCTTGGGTCCTCCGTAACAGGAACGGGGGCAACAAAAGCACTCTTCTTAGCCTTCTTGTTAGTTTTTTTGATGGGTGCCATAATAATATTTAGTTGGATGGTCGGGTAAAGGAACGGGTTTGCTAAAGGAGTAGTATTTTAGTTTGTTTTTGAGTTTGGTGGTGAAACAAGTGGTGGAAACAAGTTATATATAGGTTTGGGCATCAAAAACCGGTTCCAACGGCTATATTACCGTTGGAACCGGTTCCAACGGATCTATTGTCTCAAAAACCAGTTCCAACGGCTATATTACCGTTGGAACCGGTTCCAACGGCTAATTGGTGTCTAAAAAACCGGTTCCAACGGCTATATTACCGTTGGAACCGGTTCCAACGGCTAGTTTGACTTTTGTTTGACCCTTCAAAAAAACCCGTCGGAACCGGTTTTTCCAGGTACGAACCGAACCGGTTCCAATTAAGAACCGGGTTGGAACTGATACTGACATACAAATAGGAGAACCGGGTACGATTTTCGGGTACAAAAATACCCAAACCGGGTATTGTACCAACCGGGTTGGAACTGGAACCGGTTCCGGTTCGGTTCCACCAGTTAGGTTCCGGAACCGGTTTTTTTGTGCACGTCTAAGTGAATATGAACAAGGCCTTGTTCAAGTTCGTTCAGCTAGTTTACAGCGCCCTACTTGGTAAGCAAAAATCTCAGTGTGTTGAGCATTGCTTGAATGGCATTAATGGGTGTCATAGGAACATAAGTCTGGATAAAATAGATTCATATAATGAACGATCTGATATATAGCATTTTCGAAGTTGCTAATACTCTTCACGAACTAGAGTAGCAGGTTTTACTTATGAACCCATAATCACATCACAACATCATTCCATGTTGGAAGGTTTGCCATTGAGACGAATTTACTTTTCTGTTAAAAACGAGAACACTGAAGACAGTGATCAAACCAGGTCCCTTCTAAATGTTACCCTAAGAAGAAGGTAAGCCTGTCAAAAATTTTCCATTAGGTGCCTTTTAAATATTAGTTCCGACCAGTTTGAATCACTCAATCACATGCCAAAATCTCAAATCGCTTTGTAGACTTAAAGGCGTGTGGCCATGAAGATGAATCTTATGGAAAAGTCATAAGTTACAAAGTTGTAGCTTACATATCCAACTTTCCCACTCACATTATAAGGACTCCTAAACACTATTTAACTTTTCAAAAAGTTAAAAAGTCATAAGAAGGCCCCTAAGAAAACTATGAAGAAATAATTGAAGAAGTCACTGACAAGCCGGTGAAAAGAGAATTGTTAGGTGTAGTTGCATTGCTTAGCTTCTTAATAATAGACAGGGTTACAGATATTGCCCTTTATGTTTGCACAAAATTTCAGTCATTGTTTTTTATTTTTAAAATTGATTTGTTTTATCCTTTACGTTTATAAATCCAACGGCGTTTACAAATCCACAAATTAGTATTCCACATAATCTTAGTTAACGAGAAAAACTAACTTGGTTAGGGCTAAAGGACAAACGTTGTTGGATTTGTAAATATAAAGGATAAAACAAATCAATTTTGAAAATAAAAGACAATGATTAAAATATGGTAAATGTGCTACAAACAAAAAGGATAATATCTATAATTCCTTTATAGTAGGTTTCGGCTTTATCACACAACTCAATGGTATATAAATTTTATAAGATTAGACTTCAAAAGGAAAGGTAAGTCTGTCAAAATTTTTCGACCAGGCCCGTTACCGATTTGAATCGCAAATCAAAATCTCAAATTGGTTTATAAACGTAAGGGTTTACGACCATTAAAATGAAACTTAAGACTTATGAAGAAAGAAAGATGGGGTTGAATACGAATTAAGAGAAGAAAACTAAAGAAGTCTAAGAAAAAACAAGTGGTTGAAAAGTCTAAGAAGTCTAAGAGAAGAAAATCTCAAATCGATTTCGACCGAGTCCTTTTTTAACCTATTCATGTTAACTTATCGGTAAAAATCATGGATCCATCACGAAGCTGTGTTGGTGATGTTAGCGTCACAAGGGCATTTTTGGTGATTGGGATTCACTTAGGATAAAATGAGATAATAAGACATACATTGATACAAGATAAGGGGTGTAGACTACACACTTGATAAAGATATTATATTTTTTTTAATGCTAATGCACCTAGATAATTGAAGGGGACGAATTAGGCACCAGGATTTTTTTTCTTAAAATAGTAGATTTAATACAAAAAAAATGGTTTTTAGGTATCTAACAATGAAGCAAATAGTATTTAGGTGTCGAGCCATCTGAGATGGCTGGATTGGATTCTTCTCTCCTAGTGGCAATCCACGTAAGCAACAACGTGTAAGTAGATGGTGGCTGGATCAGCCATCTGAGATGGCTAGATCTAACTTTATTCCCTTTACCACATGACAGCACAAGATGAGACTAGCCATTTGAGATAGCTGGTTTGAACTTACATTTTCAATCATAGCAAGTCACGGGTGTACTATTTTTTAAGATGACAACATAATTTGCATGGACTGTTGTTCAACCCGAACTAGGGGTGTGTTTTTAAACCGTACCCGAATAACAAACCCGAACCAAAGCGACCCGAGACCCAAATAACCCAATCCGAATTCACCCGAACTGATTAAACTCCTAACCCGAACCCGAGATAAAATATTTGGGTCCGTATTTGGGTTGAAATACTCAGATTCGGGTTGACTCGAATAACCAGAAGTATAATACATCGATGCATGTATCCCTAATTTTATAGGGTAGTTTAGCGGTGAAGTAGCATACTGACCTTATGTATTTTTGTTCGGGCTGTTCTCAAGACTCCGATTAATATTGGATCTATCACATCCTAATGTATTAATGACCATAAAGCATGTGGAGAATGTATCTTCAATTCAAAAACTTAAATAGTATAGTATCAATATTTATTGAGCATGTTTCTTCAATCTACATAAGTATTAATCCACAAGCTACAACACTCCTTCATCTCGTCTAAGGATGAGCTCGGTACCGTACTGGTACCGAAATTTTCGGTTCAGTACCGGTATTTAAGGAAAATTTCGGGAAATACCGGTACTGTAGCGTACTGTACCGGTCCCGGTCCCGAAAACTCAAAACTTTGGTACCGATTCGGTACCAACGGTACCAAATCGGTATCGATTTCGGTACCAGTACCGGTACCAATCAGTACCATACCGATTTTTGCTCATCCCTAATCTCGTCTAAAGCATTCTTGTATGATAAAGTTCATGTCTTGCTAAATAATATATATTATTGTTGAATATGGTTGTATGTTATGGTTTTTTAACGGCTTGGAATATGGTTTTTTAATTTATGATATTGTTAAAGGTGGAAATATTTTTTAATTTGTTAAACCCGAAACCCAACCCGAATTTACCCGACCCGTATAACCCGAAACCCGAACAAACAAAACTTATTTGGGCCGGTTCTTGGGTCAATTTGTTTTGAGCTCAAACCCGAACAACCTGACCCAAACAACCCGAAACCTGAATAAATAACCCGAAGATCACCCCTAACCCGAACACAACCCGGGTGGTGTTTCCCTATCGTGCAGTCCATCTCCCGCTCGAGAAAATTTTGATGATTAAGGAGAAGTTGGCCCGGAATAATTTGTTCTATCTCTTGCTTAGTGTCGACTGCGAATGGAACACCGGTCAAGGGAAAATCGAGCTTTAGTTTGGTCAGCACGGCCACACGCAGTACAGTTGCCGAATTCCTCTTAGGTTTATATTTGGGTAATTTAGTCTATATTAATTATTTTGCATGCATTTAGACGTATGGTTTGTTTAAGTACCATAATTGGCTTTAAATTGGTTAAATTAATTTATGTTATATGATAGGTTATTATTATTTTTGAAAATGTGTTGTGGATGTTTGAAAGAGGTTATTGTTAAACTAATATTCAGACACTTTAATAACAATGGGAAGTTTAGTAATAAAGTAGTAATTGGTGGGTTGATTTCGGAACAACATTCCATGTTTTTAGCCAAAATAAGTAATCTATGATTGGATATGTAAGTTCAAACCAGCTATCTTAAATGGCTGGTCTCATATTGTGATGCCATGTGACAAAGGGAATTAAGTTGGATCTAGCCATCTCAGATGGCTGATCCAGTTACCATTTACTTACACGTTGTTACTTACGTGGGTTGCTACTAGGCATGAGGAATCCAATCCAGCCATCTCAGATGGCTGGATACCTAAATACCATTTACTTCATTGTCAGGTCCTTAAAAACCATTTTTTTTATATTAAACCTACTAGTTTATGAAAAAAAATCTAGGCACCAGGTTGATGATGGGAGACTAAGCGATTAGGTGACTTTCACTAGTTGGATCCTTGAACTTTACGAGTTTTATCTCACCGCACTGTCGTGCATTCGAGCGAGTGTTCACGGGCGTTGGCCTTAGGTGGGGGTTTTTTCCGGATCAAAAGACGAGTGTATCTCGATGCGGTGAATTTAGCCAGTAGTCTATTTAAAGGATTCGTTGGCCGTTAAAAAAATTGTAGCAATTTAGCCTTTAGTATCAAAGCTGAAAATGGGCATCTAATTTGTTCTTTAGTCCCAAAGTTTGTTCTTCGATACCAAATTTATTGATAAGTACCAACTTTGTTTTTAGTACCAAAGTTGTTGTCAAGTACCAAAATTGTTGGTCAAAGGAGAAGTAGCAAAGATGATGAACCTGAAGAGGTTATGGTAGTCATCATTGCTAACTTCCAATTCCAAAAAGAATCTTTTAATATAGAGTTAAGTATTATTTTGGTATCTGTGGTTTGACCAACTATGCAACTTTAGTACCTATAGTTTATTTTATGCAAATGACTACCCCAGTTTCAAAAAACTTGCGTTTTTAGTACTTTTTTTTAACTCCGTCTATTTTATCAGCTAAGTCAAGGGTACTTTGGTAATTTTGTAATTTTTTTAATTTTCTCTTTTCTTTTAAATGCCTTCCCCCCTTTTAAATGCCGGCGACATTCACCCCCACCGGAAGTCCACTGCCAAAAACTACTTCAGCTCGTCAGCGAATGCACCAGGTTTGCCAGAAATGTTCGTGAACTCCATCGTCGTCGTCGCTTCGTACTGAATCATCATAAGCCTAATCCGTCGCTGCTCATTCTTCTCCACCATTATCGGATACTGTGGCGGAACCCTAGTCGCTATAGTCATCGCCATCGTCATCGTCATCGCCACCAATTGAACCAAATTGTCGTTGCCGTTGCTGCTATTGCCGGAGATATGGCAACAGCCATCGGCCTTCCTAACCGCCATCATTGGTGACCTTGGAAGAATGAGCAGCTACAGATTAGGCTTATGATGGTTCAGTACGAAGTGGTGACGATGACGGGGTTCACGAACATTTCCGGCAAACCTGGTGCGTTCGCTGACGAGCTGAAGTAGTTTTCGGCAGTGGACTTCCAGTGGGGGTGAGGGTCGCCGGCTTTTAAAAGGGGGGAAGACATTTAAAAGAAAAGAGAAAATTAAGAAAATTATCAAAGTACCCTTAATTTAACTGATAAAATAAACATAGTTAAAAAAAAGTACTAAAAATGCAAGTTTTTTGAAACTGGGGTAGTCATTTGCATAAAATAAACTATAGGTACTAAAGTTGCATAGTTAGTCAAACCACATGTACCAAAATGACACTTAACTCTTTAACATAACATGTCTAGATATATTTTTTTAAAATTTCAACTAATCCTCCAAATTGACTACTAGCTAAATTCAACATGTCTGGATATACTCGCCTTTTGATCAGAAGAAAACTCTCGCCTAAGGGCAACGCCCGTGGACACTCACCCGAAGGCACGATAGTGTGGTGAGTTAAAACTCGTTCAATTTAAGGATTCAACTAGTGAGCGTCACATGCTCGCCTAGTTTCCCATCATCACCACGTGCCGTTGAAACTAAATGATGGGGACATAAATTGAACCTTGGTTACATGGAACACCAAATTATAAATCATGAACAATGTTTCTCCAAATTTACTCATAAACGAGTAACATGTTTTTTCTTCTTCACTCGCGACCACTTACAACCACACTTTAAAAATTAGAGACCACCCTCGCATAATATGAAGGGGCTGCTATGAATGCTCTAAGGTGGTGTTTGGGATTTTGCTTATTTGAGTCTCCTTATAACTTATTAACTTTCAGAAAGTTAATAAGTTATATGATAAGCTGTTTGGTAAACAAAAAAGACTTTTCGATTTTAGCTTATCAACAAGGCAAAATAAGACGGTTTTGATAAGTTGGAGAAGTGTAACTTATTAACTTATTGTGTATAATTTACCTATTACACCCCTTAAACCTTCAAACCCCGTTACACTCCTTTAAAAAAAGACTAAAAAAGTGTTATTTTTTGTCATTTTGTCTTTCCCCGTTACATAAGTTAATCCAAACACATTTTAAAAAAATCATAAGTTAATAAGTCTCTTTAACAAAAAAGAATCCTTTATGCCTTAAATAAGCATTCCCAAACACACCCTAAGACCTACTTATATAATTTATAAAGACCATTTAATGTATATGAATGAGACCGATATGTTTGAAAAAAAAATCCCTTTAATATAAAAAATTTTAAAAAGTTGCCCATCATTTAATGTTTTCCATCATTTCTTTTTCTAAATGTAATTAAACATAAGAAGGATGAATGATTTAAGACTAAACTATAAGTAAGGTTTTTGTTAATTTTATTTGGTTCTTTTCATAATAGTTTAATCCATCAATCTAGTTTAATTTTTTAACATAAACAATTATTGTTATTATTACTATGTAGATAGTTGTATAAGCCTCTACAATAGTACGTTTTTGGAGGTTATTACAGGTGATCTGTGCATGCTGTGGGCCTGTGGGATGTTTTCACTTTTCAGGATTCTTTATTTGATGGAGCTTGGATGTTTTTAAACAATGATGTTTTTACGATGTGGTGTCTGACCAGACATGTTTTATTGATATTTTTGTAGCTCCTTATTGTGGATGCTCCCTATTTTGTTATACAAAGTTCATGTGTTCGAGTTCTAGAAAATAAAAATAAAAATTTATCATAAAAAAAGTTATATTTATTAACTTCATGTTAAGCTGGAGTTCAATATTAGTTTAATGATTGATATTTAGTTATTTGATTTTACTTTTATATTCGTTACTAAGTACTGACTAATTATTTATGACTTGTGAATAAATAATAACTAGTTTTATGATTTGCTAATAAATAATCACTAACTTTATGATTTGCTAATAAATAAGAATTATTATTTTAGCTGGTCATGATTAATAATTAAATTGTACTAAGTAACTAATATATAAGTAAAAAGCAAAAATCAAATTCTCAATTTGCTGTTAAAAAAAATCAAATATCATTCGTTAAAAGCTTAACATATAATTAATAAATACTATGTGGTAACTGGAAAACAATTATTTTAAAACTATGGGCAACTAAAGTAAAGTTTCAGAAAAAACTACAAAGTTATTAGAAAATCGAGAAAACTACTGCTAACAACCAGTATCTTTTAAAAAAATTTTAAAAGGTTTTTTTGTATAGCTACAAATTATTCTCATTTTTTCTCATTTTTGTCTCCATTTATAGGATAACTTGACCATATTATTTAATAGTAAAGACGTGAGAACATAGAAAACTAGACTGCCTATGTCACTAAGTGTTACCATTTGTTTTTACTTTTTATTCTACAGTTACTAGGATAGAGATTCTCTCATTTTGTTGTTCTAAAACAATGGTAAATGTTATCAAAATGTTGTAAAAGTGTTATGAAAAATGGATGTTTAGTTTGTTATGAGTAAAAGAAAAAAGCTTGAGTGATTTAAAGAATGTTACCTACAATTAATGTTAGGCAGTTGAGGTATCATAAATGCTATATGATGATGCAATAACTTCAATTATGTTCGTACATAAATCATAAACAATCCTATCTCACAGCCTGATCAAAATAGGTGCACAACAATCACCAATGGCAGCAACATCCTTTCTTTGTAATTATATTTTTCACCGCCACACCATTTCATCACTTCAGATCCGAACCAAATTCGGTTCATGGACGAATCCGAACGTTTTAGCAACGAAAACTCGGCTTCATTGCTCACATTCGGATCCGCAGCTTTGTTTTCCAAAAGAGGTCAAATATATGACCCTATTTAAAGTTGTTGGATAAAAGTGCGTTTGAAACGGTTTGTGATTAGATGTTGTGTTTATATCTGCAGGTTATGGAGAACTTGCTGGATTGCGTTGATTTGAGCGAACAGGAGGCCGAAAGCGCACTCGAATTGTTGTTACGAGAGCGTAATCAAGCTTTGATCAGTGCTTTCCTTGTTCTTCTTAGAGCCAAAGGAGAAACTTTTGAGGAGGTTAGTAGTTCAAGCAAACATATATTTCATACAAATATTAATATATTGAATTATTGTCTGCTTTTATATATATATATATATATTGTTTAATGTTTATTTTCAACAGCAAACTAGCCTACTCATAAATTATAGTTCACCTATATCTTTACACATTGCAGAATTTGAACCCTCAATATTTAGAATAGACGGCATACCTTACCGTCACACCATGTCCCTTGAGGGACATATATTGTTTACGTTAATTGTTAAATTTAACTGATACAATGCTAATAAAAGAATTTATCAGTTATGTATGTGGCAATGAGATAAAAGCATACGTGTAATAAAAAAGGTTCAAGATATAACAAATGTAATTTTCGACTCGTTTGAAGTTATTATGAGACATGTAACATAATGTCATAAGCAATTTGCCAACTTTTAATCAAGATATCAGATATGCACTAACTTATTGAATCATTTTATATTAGTATTTATTCTAAGTCTTTTTAAAATCGTTCAAATATTCAAAAAAGAAGTTATAATTGGCCAACTTATATGACCAAGTGATATATAAAAATGAATACTTATAATAGCAAATAAAAATAGAACAAGAATAAAATTTTGAGCTAAAAAAAGTGCTTTTATCATCATGATATGAATTATATGAATTTAATTACTTCACGTGTGCTTTAGTCATCTAATTTTGAGTCTAGGCTGTCATGTGTTTTTTAGTCATTTAATTTTAATATTAGGCTGTCAATTTTGATATCCAATATCTGTCAGTATCTGCTAAAATTAGATTGTAGCTGTTATTTTCACAACCATATCAATTCTTTTTATTTTATGGGCTATGGCGTCATGAAATTTTATAAAATGTATTAATTTGCAAATTTAACTGAAGTTGTAAATAATGTATAGTCTCACCACACATACTTTACATGTGAAATTAATTAAACGGTATAAAACATATTGAAGAGGTAGGTCCCAGCAGAGCCCAGTTAGACCCGCAAGACTTACCTTGAAGAGGGACGTCTGCGCAAAGACCAACTGGTTCCGCAGGACCCACTATGCTCAGAGAGATGAAGACCTTACGTGCAGTACGCCAGCTGTTCCAGCAGGAAAAGCCTCCCAATGGTGAAGTACCCCGCCTGTTCCCGCAGTTGCGGATACAAGCCATCAGGGAAGGCTACCCGCACTAATAGCAAGGCTACACGCACAAGGCACTAACTCTCAATAATTCAGTAATGTCACCTGAAGAAGGAATGAGCAAGGCGGGAATACTCCCGCCCAAATGAGCCAGTCCGTACGCTTCTGGAGGATCTTTTGTACTATACCTGCCAAGGTATGGACAAAATAGACAAGATCTGACCAAAGCAGCCCATGAACCAATCACAGGGTGACAGCTCACTGACAACAGTACGACGAGGAGCACGCTCTAGTACAAAATGTCACTATCAGCCGCTGCCTACTCACCAACCCTTGTCGTGGCACGTACATAGCCTGCAGTTGGTGGAAAAGGAATAGTACACAGCCGGCCATGTCACTATCAGCCGCTGCCTACCCACCAACCACCAGCACGGCACGTGCGTAGCCCACAGTTGGTAGAAAAGGAATATTATACAGCTGGCTGTACCTGCTTATAAACCTACCTTCGGCTATAAATACTCTAACACCTTGGAACGGTATCATTATCTTATCTTATCTTATACTATCTTATACCATCACATATCTTATCTGCTCTAGCTATTTCTCTTAATATACATTTATATTCAGAACAATCTAGTCTGATTCTTACGCCGGAGGGTGGTCACAAGGAGGTACCCCCCCTTCTCAGTGACGAGCTCACGGTGTCTGTTTTGCAGGTCATCAGAAGAATAACCATCTTTGCCGGACCTAACCCTCGTGAGAAACATCTACGTGACCCTAAGATTATCCGTAATCTGCCAGGGTCACTTAGTGTTTCTTCATTGGCGCCATCCGTGCATAAAAGCTAGAACTAATTTTCTCAGTTTTTTCAAAACCTCTGGAAAGATGGTTAAGGTTACTCCGGTGCCAAGGCCAACGAGTGACAAAGAAACTCCGGTAACCACAACCCCAGCTACTGGGGGGAACACCGGCGAGTACACAATATTTACGAACACTACCCCGGTTACCCAAGCCGGGGCAAGTGCAGTAAATGATCCTCCCCTGGGTGTAACACCCCGTAACCGCAGCGGAAACGTACACGGGATGCAACAGACACATCTGATATCAACAGCATTGCTTATAAAGAAAATACCACTACATTAATTTATAACATATTACATTGTTGCGAGTTTCGTTACTGTCTAGGTGTTACACACATATTTTACCGATAAGACATTAATATATTCATTACAAAATATAGAGCAGCAAGCTTCCAACAGGTAGCACAGATAGTTACATATCAATCATTCCAACTTGGGCATACCTAGAAAACATGTAAAGAAAACGGGTCAACTACGAATAGTTGGTGAGTTTCACTAATTTAAATAAACACTGACAAATCATTTTAATATTCATTTAATAGCAATATAATCATGCTGGGAACTATGTTACCCCAGAACATTTCCATTAATCTTCTGGGAACTATGTTACCCCAGAACAATAATAACCTCTGGGAACTATGTTACCCCAGAACAATAATAATCTCTGGGAACTATGTTACCCCAGAACAATAATAACCCCTGGGAACTACGTTACCCCAGAACAATAATAACCCCTGGGAACTATGTTACCCCAGAACAATTACACATGATAAACAATTTATATATTCTGTGCATCAAACCATATATATATAAATATACAAGTATTTCCATACGATCGGTATGTACTTAAATACTTTAATAAAGACATGTTTTCCGCCCCGGGAAAATATATTTAGAAACAGTTCAGTAAAAGGGGCTCGTGAAAACTCACCTTTTTGTGAGTCGGTGGGTAATACAATGAACAGCTACGTGCCTGGATCTGTAATATAATATCTAGTCGTTACTATATAATTCCCGTAAATTAAATCTATGTCAATCGGTACGTCTGGGGACATTGTTAACCCGGTACTGTACTCGATCCGGGGTCAATGTTAACCCCGTGACACTTCTAAGGACTCAGATTGTGACATTGCTTAGAGTCTGACGGTCAAGATTATCATTTTTATGATTTCCTTGATTTGCGTGCCTAGCACGGTTATCCGTCTTTAGTTTCAAAAATGAGTTTGGTCACACCCGACCCAAAAATGGTGTTTGACTGTTAATTTAGTTAAAGTGATGAAATTAGAGCTCGGTTTGGACACCCCGTTTGGCCGCGGGGCCGTTTCCGTCATTTAGGTGCCGGAAACAGTAAAATCGGTTAAAATTACCCAAATCATCCGAATTATTTTCGGATGATTTATTTTTACTTAATTTACTTAGTTTTATGAAAATGGTCAATTTTTAGGTTTTTATATACCAGTCAGCTCGCTTATGCGAGTTTTGCCGGTTTACACGTTTTAAGCTTTAGAAATTTGTTTTTATGTTCTTTTTAGCACAAATAATTACCCGTTTAGTCTCGGGTCTTGAAATTTTGCACAACACTTATTTTGACAGTAAGAAACTTTATAAAAATTTTCCAGATTTATTTTCTTATATTTACCTTTATTTATCTATTTTTAAACCTTATTAAAACACTAAATATGTCAAAAATACCAAAAGACTTTAGAAAAATCCCAAATTTTTCCGGGATGATCCTTGCCATTCTCATGACTCCCTGGAATTTTTCCAGAACCCAAAACTCATATTTCAAGCCATTTTCACAAAAACCGAGCTAGAAAGCCCTAGAACTCGTTTTACCGAAAAGCCCCTTTAGACTTTTCCAACTGAGCTCAAATTTTGTGTGTGACTTTTATATGTTATAAAAAGCTTATCTTAAATTTTCCAGAATTTTTCATCAAGTTTAGCTATTTTTCACCATTTTTGGCCAAAACCGAGCATTAAATTCACCAAATATTCATCTTTTATCCAAAAATTACCAAAAATTCACAGATCTCATATTTTCATGTGTAGATCGTCTCTGTGAAATTTCGTGACCCGACTCTAAGCATACTACAATCTGTCCAAAATCACTAATTCACACGAAAACCGAACTATCTTGTGTTTTCTAGCGTTAGATCGCAAAGATCCGGGTTTCTAGCCTTTGCTAGCCACTAGATACAACACTTACAAGCACAATAACACTATACCAAGCAAACTATACCAACAATCAAACCATTTCTTTCATAGTGTCGGTTTTTATGTAAAAACAAAGGTTTTAACCGTAAAAATCCGTTCTCGACTCTTTTTACTCATTTCTTGGACCAAGATCCCTTGTATAACATGTATACATCTCTTGATCATGGAGTCGGTTTCATCTCGGGCTTTCACCCGTCTTTCACATGGAAAACTCATTTGACAAGATTTCAACCGTAAAATTTCGTTCTAAACACTTTTAACTCATCACTTGGATCAAGATCCTTTGTATAACTTGTATACATCACTTGATCATGCGAGAATCGGTTCCAACTCGGGTTTTCACCCATTTTTACATTTGAAACCTCCTTTTCTCAAGATCATGGAGTTAGAAACAAGATTCAAGTATTAAAAACATGTTTATACCTTCAATTCTTGGTTAAAAATGGTGGAGTTGGATGCACACTTGAAGGTTTGAGAGAGTTTTGTGAGTTTTTGGTGTTAGAAAAAGAAAAAGAAGTGTGTGTTGTGTGTGTATAAGGGGCCGGCTCTATTGTTGATGTGGGGGGGGGGGCCCACATCTCAAACCATGGCCACACATTTGGATTACACAATCCGGATAATGTTGTGGATAATCTGGTTCAGTTCGTTTCTCGTTTAAACTCGTAATTCGGCTTAAAACGAGCCTAAAATGGTCGTTTTTCGGGTTAAAATAAAATTTACATAAAACTGATTTAAAAACTTTAAAAACTTAACCCATGACATTAAAACATCATATTATTAATAATTACGCATCTTTTTCGGCTTGATCGATCGTCTCTTGCTTGGTTTGATGTTAAAGGTTCCGTTTATCGTACCGACGTACTAATAAATCGAAATCCTTTTTCTGTGCTATAATTTACTTATCCCGAAGCATTAATACTTCGTAAATATCACAAACATTATATACTTCGTCTATAATGTAATTCCCGATTCGTTCGGGTTTCAATAATCGTTCATTGGTTAATTGTAATTCCAATACGATTCACTATATAATCGAGTATGATTCGTACTATGAATCATATATACTCGTATATACGTACTATAACTCATATAATCAATATTTAAATGACACGTAAATAGTATATACCGGCTAGGGTATACCTGGATTTGCCGGAATCGTTACATTCTCCCCCCGTTATAAAAATTTCGTCCTCGAAATTTTACATGTCAACTACTTCCTTTTGAGGAAATAGGTGGGGGTATTTCTTCCGAAATTCATCCTTTCGTTCCCAAGTAAATTCTGGGCCTCGTTGCGAATTCCATCTAACTTTGACCAACGAGATCTTATTGTGTCTAAGTTGCTTGATCTTACCGTCCACTATTTCAATGGGCTCCTCTACGAAGTTGAGCTTATCATTTATTTGAACACCCTCTAAGGGTAACACCGATGTCTCATCCGCCAGACATCTTTTCAGATTTGACACATGAAACACGTTGTGAACTGCACTCAGTTCATCAGGCAGTTCTAATCGGTATGCTACAGGACCGATTTTCGCAGTAATAATGAATGGTCCAATATATCTAGGGGCCAACTTCCCCGCCTTTCCAAATCTGACCACTCCTTTCCAGGGTGATACTTTCAAATATACCTTTTCACCCTTCTCAAATGACAACGGTTTTCGACGGGTATCGGCATAACTCTTCTGCCGGTCCCGCGCGGCTTTTAGGTTGTTCTTAATTTCAAGAATCTTGCTGGTCGTCTCCTGGACCAGATCCGATCTAATGACCTGCGAGTCACCCACTTCAGACCAGCAAAGTGGTGATCGGCACTTCCGTCCATACAATGCTTCATAAGGTGCTGCCTTTATACTGCTATGGTAGCTGTTATTATAGGAAAATTCAACGAGTGGGAGATGTTGATCCCAATTTCCCTTAAAGTCCAGTACGCAGGCACGAAGCAAATCCTCCAAAGTTTGAATGGTCCTCTCAGACTGACCATCGGTCTGAGGGTGGTAAGCCGTGCTTAGGTCAATACGTGTTCCCAATGCTTCTTGGACAGCTTGCCAAAGTTTGGAGGTGAAATGGCTATCCCTATCGAAGTTGATCGAGATGGGGATGCCATGACGAGACACTATTTCATTTATATAAATTTGCGCAAGTCTCTCGGTGTTATAATTGTTTCTAATCGGAATAAAATGTGCCGATTTGGTTAATCTATCCACGATTACCCAAATTGCATCATTTCCCCGGGATGTCTTAGGGAGGTGTGTCACGAAATCCATTGTGATTTGCTCCCATTTCCATTCGGGAATCTCCGGTTGTTGTAACATCCCCGAGGGTTTCTGGTGTTCCGCCTTAACTCTCGCACATGTCGTACATTTGCCGACGTATGTGGCTATATTCTTTTTCATACCTGGCCACCAGTAAAATTCTTTCACATCCTTGTACATTTTATCTGATCCCGGATGTATGGAATATTTCGATTTATGCGCTTCATCCATGATCAAATCACGAAGGTCATGGAGGGTCGGGATCCAAATCCGATTTTTGAAATAGAGAATTTCGTCCACACGCTGTTCGAAATTCTTCTCATTCCCGTAAAGTCCTTCTTTATCCAATTGTTCCTCTTTCAACGCCTCGCGTTGAGCAACTCGAACCAAATCTGAAAGGTTCGACTGAACAATCATCCCCAGCGCTCGCACTCGCAATGGCTTAACCCGATCCTTCCTACTCAAGGCATCGGCTACGACGTTAGCCTTGCCGGGGTGATAACGGATATCACAGTCATAGTCGCTCAGCAACTCGACCCATCTTCGTTGCCTCATATTCAGTTCTTTCTGATCGAATATGTGTTGCAAACTTTTATGATCAGTGAAGATGGTGCACTTTGTACCGTAGAGATAGTGTCTCCAGATTTTAAGTGCAAAGATGACTGCTCCCAGTTCCAAGTCATGAGTAGTGTAGTTTTTCTCATGAACTTTTAACTGTCGAGACGCATAGGCTATGACCTTTTTATTTTGCATCAACACGCATCATAACCCTTTACGGGATGCGTCACAATATACAACAAATCCATCGTCTCCGTCGGGGAGACTTAAGATTGGCGCTTGGCACAATCTTTGTTTTAGCGTTTGAAACGCCGTTTCCTGCTCTTCACCCCATTCATACTTCCGATCCTTTTGAGTCAGGAGGGTTAAAGGTTGGGCGATGCTGGAAAAGTTCTCTATAAATCGACGATAGTATCCAGCTAAGCCTAAGAATTGGCGGATTTCCTTTGGAGATTTAGGCGCTTGCCAACTCTTAATTGCTTCAACCTTACTCGGATCAACGTGTATTCCTTGGTGGTTTATAACGTGACCGAGGAATTGCACCTCTTGTAACCAGAAGTTACACTTGGAGAATTTTGCATATAACTTCTCCTGATCCAGGAGCCCTAGAACTAACTTTAAGTGTTGCTCGTGCTCTTCTTTACTCTTCGAGTATATCAAAATATCGTCAATAAATACAATGACGAATTTGTCGAGATAGGGTTTACAGACTCGATTCATGAGATCCATGAATACTGATGGCGCATTTGTTAGCCTAAAAGGCATAACTAAGAACTCGTAATGGCCGTAGCGAGTCCGGAATGCAGTTTTTGGGATATCCTCCTCCTGAATTCTAACCTGATGGTATCCCGATCTAAGATCTATTTTTGAAAAGTAGCTCGCACCTTGTAGTTGGTCGAACAGATCATCGATTCGGGGGAGAGGATACCTATTTTTGATTGTCAACTTGTTCAATTCCCTGTAATCAATGCACATTCTAAGGCTCCCGTCCTTCTTTTTCACGAATAAAACAGGTGCACCCCACGGGGAATAACTGGGACGCATAAATCCTTTATCCAACAATTCCTGTAACTGGTTGGATAATTCTTGCATCTCGGATGGTGCAAGTCGGTAGGGCGCCTTAGCAACAGGGCCAGCCTGAGGTAACAGATCGATCCTGAATTCGACCTGTCGGGTTGGCGGTAATCCCGGAAGTTCCTCTGGAAAAACTTGTGGAAATTCGCGTACCACGGGAATATCGTCCACCCGTTTTTCCTCAGAATCAGCGGCCGTCAGGCTCGCTAGATACGCCACACATCCCTGACGTATATATTTCAACAACTTGAGGTGGGATATAAATGGTATCATGGTGCCGGATTTTTCTCCCTGCACTAATACCTCCTCGTCATCCGACACCCGGATCTTGACGGTTTTCTTTTCACAGTTTATTTCTACCCTGTTACGTGCCAACCAATCCATTCCCACTATCACGTCAAAACTACCCAATTCTACCGGTAACAAGTCGATCAGGAAGGATTGTTCGTTCAGAATAAAAGGGCAATTCCGAACTATCCGATTAACTATCATGGTTTTACCGTTAGCGACTTCTACGGTGTAAGGTTCTATGGTTTCACCAATAGGAAGGTTTGCTATCGAAAGGAATCTAACGGAGACAAAACTTCTATCGGCGCCTGTATCAAATAATACAGAAGCGTAATGATCAGAGACGAGGAAGGTACCTGTCACTACGCTGGGGTCCTGGCGCGCCTCGTTCGCTCCCATAACGAATGCTCGGCCTCGCGCCGGATTGGACGACGATGCCTGACCCGTGATTTGTCTCCCGTTTCCTCCCTGGTTCAGTTTCGGGCAGTTCCTTTTGAAGTGATCCATGCTGCCGCATTCGTAGCAAGCACGGCTAGTGGTCACCATCTGGTTCCCTTGCGGGTTTTGCTGTCGGGCCGGTTGGGTTCTAAATGGTTGCGCACGAATTGGTTGCGGTTGTCGGTTCAGGTTGTTCAGATTTGTCTTACAATTTGGTGCGTAGTGTCCAATCCTGCCGCACCGGTGGCACACCACCTCTTTGCACACGCCACCGTGGTGGTAACCACATTTCCCGCACTTAGGAAACGTTCCCTTCTGCGGTTCTTGCCTTCCGCCCGAACTAGTCATGGCATAGCTCTGGGCAGCGGGCCTAGCTCGTTTGCTTTGCTGCTTTTCCTGGATTCTATGATCATGTGTACCCCGTTTTCCCCCAGCGAATTCTCCTGTCACCTTTAGTGATCCGCTCCACAAGAAATCATACGTGACTATGCCAGCTTGTGTCACTGCACTTTAATACGACCGGTGTCCCCCGCGTTGACTATACTCCTCACAACTGGAGTAAGTCCCCAAATATAACGTTCCACCCTCTTCGTCTCCGGGGTGACCAACCACGGTACTAATCGTGACAGTTCATTAAACCGATTGGTATAACCCAAGTGGTCCGCCCCCTTCATCTCCAGATTCCACAACTCGTTTTCCAATTTCTGCAATTCATTCTTTAGGCAGAAATGTTCCAACACAAGAGCCTTAAGCTCCGTCCAGGTCATGTGGTTTGTCGCCACCTGACCTCGAGTCTGTACTATGGTGTTCCACCATGTCAAGGCATGGTCGGTGAATGTACATGTGGCGTACTTAACGATACAATCCTCGGGACAGTTGCTAATATTCACCACTGATTCTATTTTCTCTATCCATTTAACTAACCCATTCGGTCCTTCAGACCCGCTAAACTTTAATGGCTTGCACAACATGAAATCCTTGATCGAACATCCCCTGGGTGCACTCATTGGTTCCGTACGGTTTGTCTCTACCGTAGGTATAGGGCCATTACTGTCAGTAACGACCACCCTAGGCGGTGCGTCATTACTCGGAATAGTGTTATCATTCCTTGGAGGATTAGCATTTTGTTCCCCGTCATTATTTATGGGCGTTTGATTGCTCGGAGGGGTTGGATTGGTCGAGTAATTAATACTGGCGGCGATGCGCGATACTATATCTGGTATCGCCGCCTCCAACTGTTGAGCAATCAAACGGCTTACATCTACTTCCGATATTTTCGTTGATCGTTTCGGTGCCATTCTACACAACATCAAGAAATACATATAATCAATACCATTTCAAATTATAAAACACAAAACATATTTCATTCATTAGTAAACATGGATACATATTACACAAACATCAGTTTACATACTTTCCAGTCAACATTACATAACTAAGTTTTATTACAAGGGCCCTATGTCGGTATCATCTCGACATAACCCGTAAAAGGGTCAGTGCTTGAATGATACCCAAAAGTATCTATAAAGATATGCCCCAAAAGAGACCCCTTATGGGCTAGTGGTTGTATCATAACTAAACAAGATTCACTCCGTGTTAGTATCACCACTAACTACTTACACGGAGTATCAAAAAGTGGTCCCTGTCTATTCCCATCCATGCATAACTACTAAACACGGTGGTACGCCCACCACATCATCACTGCCGCCAACGCCACCACTACTGCCATCACCCCCCGGAGCCGCGCCTCTAACCGCTGAACCATCAATAGGGAGTACGAGCACTCCCTGGTCAACCGGTCGATTGCATACTGGCAATCCAGTATGCGGTCACCAAGGTACACTCGTCTCTGTACCCCCACGGTCAGGGCGGCTGAGTGCTCATTTACTTGCTCTGTGAGCACTCGTAGCCAGGCCACCGCCTCCTGCTCCTGTCTGGGAAGGCCCCAGACAGGTAGAGCCATCGGCTCGGGCTGGGATGAGGACTCTCCCCGACGAGTAGCAGGTCGGGGTGGGGGAGAGGTCGGCGGGACACGCGGAATGCTGATCCGCGCCGTAAGGCGGGGACCAAATCCCGGAGGGACAGAGGTGGCCTGCGGTGCGAGGGGAGTAGGGGATCTGACGATCCGGGCCGGGGAGGACTGGCTCGAGCTCCTGTGACTCGCCTCGCTAGGCTCGGAGTCGGATGACACATGTAGGCTCCCGGAGTTTCCGGGGCTAACCTCCTCCGGATCCTCCTCTACAGATAAGCTATGCGGGCTTGACATTTTTACCTGCACACAAGTTAACAAGCATATAGTTCTTTCCATAGTGTAATTCATAATCAAATTAATACATACTTATTTATACAACTTTACCACATAATAATATTATCATATATTTACACATATGTTGCCAATTTTACCTATTTAAGGTTCCTCGTGACTTCCCCTGAATTCTCCCGTGCAGACAAGTCTGTTATTATGTTCCGGACCATAATAACTCACTTGTCCATCCAAGTTCATCCAGATCCCGTCACAATAAATTATTAGTTGATATTCAGATCCTATAATACTTGAGCTACTGGTTATATTTTAGGTATCTCCTTCAGACATCCTAATTCTTTATAACCAATGGCTCTGATACCAAGTTCTGTAACACCCCGTAACCGCAGCGGAAACGTACACGGGATGCAACAGACACATCTGATATCAACAGCATTGCTTATAAAGAAAATACCACTAAATTAATTTATAACATATTACATTGTTGCGAGTTTCGTTACTGTCTAGGTGTTACACACATATTTTACCGATAAGACATTAATATATTCATTACAAAATATAGAGCAGCAAGCTTCCAACAGGTAGCACAGATAGTTAAGCACATATCAATCATTCCAACTTGGGCATACCTAGAAAACATGTAAAGAAAACGGGTCAACTACGAATAGTTGGTGAGTTTCACTAATTTAAATAAACACTGACAAATCATTTTAATATTCATTTAATAGCAATATAATCATGCTGGGAACTATGTTACCCCAGAACATTTCCATTAATCTTCTGGGAACTATGTTACCCCAGAACAATAATAATCTCTGGGAACTATGTTACCCCAGAACAATAATAATCTCTGGGAACTATGTTACCCCAGAACAATAATAACCCCTGGGAACTACGTTACCCCAGAACAATAATAACCCCTAGGAACTATGTTACCCCAGAACAATAATAACCCCTGGGAACTATGTTACCCCAGAACAATTACACATGATAAACAATTTATATATTCTGTGCATCAAACCATATATATATAAATATACAAGTATTTCCATACGATCGGTATGTACTTAAATACTTTAATAAAGACATGTTTTCCGCCCCGGGAAAATATATTTAGAAACAGTTCAGTAAAAGGGGCTCGTGAAAACTCACCTTTTTGTGAGTCGGTGGGTAATACAATGAACAGCTACGTGCCTGGATCTGTAATATAATATCTAGTCGTTACTATATAATTCCCGTAAATTAAATCTATGTCAATCGGTACGTCTGGGGACATTGTTAACCCAGTACTGTACTCGATCCGGGGTCAATGTTAACCCCGTGACACTTCTAAGGACTCAGATTGTGACATTGCTTAGAGTCTGACGGTCAAGATTATCATTTTTATGATTTCCTTGATTTGCGTGCCTAGCACGGTTATCCGTCTTTAGTTTCAAAAATGAGTTTGGTCACACCCGACCCAAAAATGGTGTTTGACTGTTAATTTAGTTAAAGTGATGAAATTAGAGCTCGGTTTGGACACCCCGTTTGGCCGCGGGGCCCGTTTCCGTCATTTAGGTGCCGGAAACAGTAAAATCGGTTAAAATTACCCAAATCATCCGAATTATTTTCGGATGATTTATTTTTACTTAATTTACTTAGTTTTATGAAAATGGTCAATTTTTAGGTTTTTATATACCAGTCAGCTCGCTTATGCGAGTTTTGCCGGTTTACACGTTTTAAGCTTTAGAAATTTGTTTTTATGTTCTTTTTAGCACAAATAATTACCCCTTTAGTCTCGGGTCTTGAAATTTTTCACAACACTTATTTTGACAGTAAGAAACTTTATAAAAATTTTCCAGATTTATTTTCTTATATTTACCTTTATTTATCTATTTTTAAACCTTATTAAAACACTAAATATGTCAAAAATACCAAAAGACTTTAGAAAAATCCCAAATTTTTCCGGGATGATCCTTGCCATTCTCATGACTCCCTGGAATTTTTCCAGAACCCAAAACTCATATTTCAACCCCTTTAGACTTTTCCAACTGAGCTCAAATTTTGTGTGTGACTTTTATATGTTATAAAAAGCTTATCTTAAATTTTCCAGAATTTTTCATCAAGTTTAGCTATTTTTCACCATTTTTGGCCAAAACCGAGCATTAAATTCACCAAATATTCATCTTTTATCCAAAAATTACCAAAAATTCACAGATCTCATATTTTCATGTGTAGATCATCTCTGTGAAATTTCGTGACCCGACTCTAAGCATACTACAATCTGTCCAAAATCACTAATTCACACGAAAACCGAACTATCTTGTGTTTTCTAGCGTTAGATCGCAAAGATCCGGGTTTCTAGCCTTTGCTAGCCACTAGATACAACACTTACAAGCACAATAACACTATACCAAGCAAACTATACCAACAATCAAACCATTTCTTTCATAGTGTCGGTTTTTATGTAAAAACAAATGTTTTAACCGTAAAAATCCGTTCTCGACTCTTTTTACTCATTTCTTGGACCAAGATCCCTTGTATAACATGTATACATCTCTTGATCATGGAGTCGGTTTCATCTCGGGCTTTCACCCGTCTTTCACATGGAAAACTCATTTGACAAGATTTCAACCGTAAAATTTCGTTCTAAACACTTTTAACTCATCACTTGGATCAAGATCCTTTGTATAACTTGTATACATCATTTGATCATGCGAGAATCGGTTCCAACTCGGGTTTTCACCCATTTTTACATTTGAAACCTCCTTTTCTCAAGATTATGGAGTTAGAAACAAGATTCAAGTATTAAAAACATGTTTATACCTTCAATTCTTGGTTAAAAATGGTGGAGTTGGATGCACACTTGAAGGTTTGAGAGAGTTTTGTGAGTTTTTGGTGTTAGAAAAAGAAAAAGAAGTGTGTGTTGTGTGTGTATAAGGGGCCGGCTCTATTGTTGATGTGGGGGGGGGGCCCACATCTCAAACCATGGCCACACATTTGGATTACACAATCCGGATAATGTTGTGGATAATCTGGTTCAGTTCGTTTCTCGTTTAAACTCGTAATTCGGCTTAAAACGAGCCTAAAATGGTCGTTTTTCGGGTTAAAATAAAATTTACATAAAACTGATTTAAAAACTTTAAAAACTTAACCCATGACATTAAAACATCATATTATTAATAATTACGCATCTTTTTCGGCTTGATCGATCGTCTCTTGCTTGGTTTGATGTTAAAGGTTCCGTTTATCGTACCGACGTACTAATAAATCGAAATCCTTTTTCTGTGCTATAATTTACTTATCCCGAAGCATTAATACTTCGTAAATATCACTAAACATTATATACTTCGTCTATAATGTAATTCCCGATTCGTTCGGGTTTCAATAATCGTTCATTGGTTAATTGTAATTCCAATACGATTCACTATATAATCGAGTATGATTCGTACTATGAATCATATATACTCGTATATACGTACTATAACTCATATAATCAATATTTAAATGACACGTAAATAGTATATACCGGCTAGGGTATACCTGGATTTGCCGGAATCGTTACACTGGGATTCACCGATACCCAGTTGGAGAGACAACAGACGAGGCTCCCCCGCCAAACACTTGATCAAGTTAAAGCGTGGGCGGAAGCACGTCAGAAGGAATTCCAAGCTGAGTTGGATGAACGCTTACGTTCACTCCAACAGGCTGACGAAATCGGAAGCACTCGACAACAGCTCAACATGAGTAATGAGTGCGAGTATGATAAAGATTGGGAAGAATCTGACAGTGACGCAAACCCGTGCCATAGGGCGAAAGGGAAGCGTAAACAAGCAGATTTCCACAGAAGAAATTTTGGAGAAACCTTTAAACCAAAAAACGCAGGTGGAAACCCACGTGACTTCTCTAAAACCTTCAGACCAACTGTTGCAAATGCGGGAACGTCCAAATTTGCAAGGGACGTTGCGGAAGCAATTGCCCCGAAAAGTGCCAAACAAATGTCCAACATAGGCACATATGATGGTATATCTGACCCAGACGATCATTTGAACAGATTCATAGCGGGGGCAACCATCAGCAATTGGACGGAACCCACGTGGTGTTACATGTTCCAAATGACGCTTGTTGGGGCAGCCAGAGCGTGGTTCGACCGTCTACCGGTCCACCACATCTACGATTGGGCAGACTTCCAGCAAAAGTTCAGCCAACACTTCAGTCAACAAAGAAAGTATACCGAAGAGCAATGGACGATCCTCAACTGCATCCGAGAGGAAGATGAGTCTTTACTAGACTTCATCACGCGCTTCAATTCAAAGAAGCTAAGTCTGGGCACTATTAGCGAAGATCTTGTCCGCGCTGCTTTCATCCAGGCCGCGGAAGACCCAGAGCTCATCCGCACCTTAACGGGTAAAGATGGCATGCCATCCACGTGGGATGCCATCATGACAGCAGCTAAACGCTTCGCGGAAACGGAAAAGCAACTGGGTAGAGATCTTCCCCAGAGTACAAACCTCTACACTCAAAAAACAAGAGAAAACAACGTCCTTACTGCCCGACAAAACAAAAAGAGGAAGCTTGGTATTTGGCAGTCAAGGGTAAACTTTGGCACCTCATCCGGCTCGCACCCTCGGTTAGGCGGAAAGGATAACATGCAGTCGTCGAACCGGAACTCCAGATGGACGCCACTCACCAAAAGCGTCACCGAGATATTTGCCACCGAGAGGCTCCCATGGCCAGAGGCTCCAATAATCCGACAGCGTCCAAACGCTGATCAAAGCAAATCCTGTGACTTCCACAGGACAAAAGGCCACACCATGGAGGAATGCGTAGCCTTGAAGGACGTCGTCGAAGCATTCGTCAGAAATGGGAAACTCACTCACCTCGTGGCGTAATGGACGCTAAGCAGGCTAATGCGTGTAGAACCCCAGTTGGGGAAAACACGGATGAAACTGCAGCTTCAATGTTGGAGACTACATACTGCGTAAACAACGAGATTCCGAACCAGGTGCATATCGGCTCGAAAGGCTCGATGACACCCCCATCCCAAGAACATGGAAGGGAGCTCAATTACACAGGCTGCATGTAGATCAATTCCAAACTTGTAAAGAAAAGGCCTAGAGCCACTTCTAATGGAAATGATTCTCCAAATCACATTGACGCTGATGGTCTTACATTTATACTTATGAACTTTCCAGACTGATATGCCGGTATTCACCGCATAAATAAACGGGGAAGTCAGTCGTTGCGTGTGGAAGGCGGCAAAACCCGCATAAACACAAGAAACGGCAAAAATTTCTAAGGAAAAGATGAGAAAAACCTTCACGCATGTCAGTTATAGGTGAAGTTTGGTCATCCCACTAAATGAAAGTGACGGTCCTACCCGCACAATCATGATAGAGGAAACTGAACATTAACCTATTGACAACCACGCGTCGAAAGGTTAACTTATTCAAAACACTGATATGCCGGTATTCACCGCATAAATAAGTGGGGAAGTCAGTCGTTGCGTGTGGAAGGCGGCAAAACCCGCATAAACACAAGAGACGGCAAAAATTTCTAAGGAAAAGATGAGAAAAACCTTCACGCGGGTCAGTTATAGGTGAAGTTTGGTCATCCCACTAAATGAAAGCGACGGTCCTACCCGCACAATCATGATAGAGGAAACTGAACATTAACCTATTGACAACCACGCGTCGAAAGGTTAACTTATTCAAAACACTGATATGCCGGTATTCACCGCATAAATAAGTGGGGAAGTCAGTCGTTGCGTGTGGAAGGCGGCAAAACCCGCATAAACACAAGAAACGGCAAAAATTTATAAGGAAAAGATGAGGAAAACCTTCACGCAGGTCAGTTATAGGTAAAGTTTGGTCATCCCACTAAATGAAAGTGACGGTCCTACCCGCACATTCATGATAGAGGAAACTGAACATCAACCTATTGACAACCGCGCGTTGAAAGGTTAACTTATTTAAAACACTTAGAAAATTTCTAAGGAAAAGATGAGGAAAACCTTCACGCAGGTCAGATATAGGTAAAGTTTAGCCATCCTACTAAGTGAAAGTGACGGTCTTACCCGCACAATCACGAAAGAGAGCAAAACTTTAACCTATCATCTGCCACGTTGAAATGTTAACTTATCCAAACTACTCAAGAAATTGCTAAGTTAAACTAAAATATGCGTGAAACAAATATTCAAAAATAAGAGGGAATATACCCCCTTACCTTGGTAACCAAGAAACCGTAAGACAAGTGCGGGTACAGTGTCAAGGCGAAACCCTTCACATACTTAGCACCTGCAGGGAATTGAAGCCAAGAATACCTTGGTAACCAAGAAACCGTAAGACAAGTGTGGGTACAGTGTCAAGGCGAAACCCTTCACATACTTAGCACCTGTAGGGAATTGAGGCCAAGAATACCTTGGAAGTCAAGTAACTATAAGACGAGTGCAGGTACAGTGTCAAGGCGAAACCCTTCACATACTTAGCACTTGCAGGGAATTAAAACCAAGAAGGATCTTCTGGGCCATGCTTGTGGAAAGGGAAATAACATCCCCGCATAGCGGGAACGTTGAGAACTAGATTGTTTGAAGCTCCAAGATGGAATTGGTTGTTTAACATAATTGATCACTATGTCTAAAACTACCAAAACCTCGTGGAGAATCTACACAAGTGAAACTCAACGCTCCTGACTTGCGAGGAAGTTACACACCTACCCGCATCATACCCAAAGATCAAGCAGAAAAGTCGGGAATTTCTGCACGTGACATTAGGGAAACCGCGGGAAGAATCCCCACGGAAAACCTTAAAACTAAAAACCCTTTTCAAAACCCATTGCTTAAGTCCAAAAGTTCACCTCACTTATTAACAATTGGGGGGACTTGAAGAGGTAGGTCCCAGCAGAGCCCAGTTGGACCCGCAAGACTCACCTTGAAGAGGGACGTCTGCGCAAAGACCAACTGGTTCCGCAGGACCCACCATGCTCAGAGAGATGAAGACCTTACGCGCAGTACGCCGGCTGTTCCCGCAGGAAAAGCCTCCCAATGGTGAAGTACCCCGCCTGTTCCCGCAGCTGCGGATACAAGCCATCAGGGAAGGCTACCCGCACTAATAGCAAGGCTACACGCACAAGGCACTAACTCTCAATAATTCAGTAATGTCACCTGAAGAAGGAATAAGCAAGGCGGGAATACTCCCGCCCAAATGAGCCAGTCCGTACGCTTCTGGAGGATCTTTTGTATTATACCTGCCAAGGTATGGACAAAATAGACAAGATCTGACCAAAGCAGCCCATGAACCAATCACAGGGTGACAGCTCACTGACAACAGTACGACGAGGAGCACGCTCTAGTACAAAATGTCACTATCAGCCGCTGCCTACTCACCAACCCTTGTCGTGGCACGTACATAGCCTGCAGTTGGTGGAAAAGGAATAGTACACAGCCGGCCATGTCACTATCAGCCGCTGCCTACCCACCAACCACCAGCACGGCACGTGCGTAGCCCACAGTTGGTAGAAAAGGAATATTATACAGCTGGTTGTACCTGCTTGGAAACCTACCTTCGGCTATAAATACTCCAACACCTTGGAACGGTATCATTATCTTATCTTATCTTATACTATCTTATACCATCACATATCTTATCTGCTCTAGCTATTTCTCTTAATGTACATTTATATTCAGAGCAATCTAGTCTGATTCTCACGCCGGAGGGTGGTCACAAGGAGGTACCCCCCCTTCTCAGTGACGAGCTCACGGTGTCTGTTTTGCAAGTCATCAGAAGAATAACCATCTTTGCCGGACCTAACCCTCGTGAGAAACATCTACGTGACCCTAAGATTATCCGTAATCTGCCAGGGTCACTTAGTGTTTCTTCATATATATATGTCATGTAAAGATGTGTTTACAAAAGTATGTTATCACATGTCATTGTCACTTATTTTATATCTTATCTTTTATTTAATATATATGTACACGTCACACGTTACGTTAGTAGTTACTAGTTATATATTGACATCAACATAAGATACAAAATTATATATTTTTATTATATGTTTCAGGATCAAATATATTTTATTTTTAACATGAAAATAGTGAGAACCAATTTGTTATTATTATTAGATTTGTTTTTATAATTGTTTGCTGTTATTTTAAGTTCGTATATGCTGATTTCCGATTATGAGACGTTATAAGTATTTGTTTACATTTTGTTGTTATTATTAGTTTTTTTTTCTTATGTTGTTATAAGTATTTGCTGTTATTATTTTGATGCTAATTTTTTTGCTATTATTATTAAGTTTTTTTATTTGTTATTATAAAGCATTGCTTATGTAGATCGGTATTATAGTTGATATTGTTTCATAAGTTTTCATTTTTGGTAGATTGGTAGTGTTTCCTACGTTCTCATGTTAAGATTATTTTGTACATGAAGCTTTCCCTTTATTATATATGATTACTTGATCTTTTAACATTTACTTTTAATGACTACTTTTTTCATGGACAGATCTACATAGGCACGACACGATTAAAAATAATAATTTTGTTATGTAGTATTTAATACTCATTTTTTTTTACGTGTAACATACATATCCAAACTTAAAAAAAAACTTTTGAAGAGTGAGATGAATACAAAAAGATGGATCCACAACATATGATAATCTACTAGTAACTTTAATCACTTTATGATGATTACTACTTACTAGACTTTAGAATTAATCATAAAATACAGATTGTAGGGTTAGCGAAGGCGATGATCAAGTGCAGCCGAAAAGTGGAGGGGATAGAGGATGCGGTTGACATTGTGGGGACCGGTGGAGATGCAGCTAACACGGTTAATATATCAACCGGTGCTGCAATACTTGCTGCTGCCTGCGGTGCTAAAGTTGCAAAGGTCAAATTTTTATTAAATGGTTTCATCTTTAATATAGTTATTGTTTGGGATAAAATGTCTAAACATATAAAACTATATAAAACATATAGTTATTTTTATTAAAATTTTAATATAGTTATTTAGTTTTGTTTATACTAATCAAATTCAAACATATTTTTTTGACTGTTTCATAATGCATTACTTCAAATAACATAAAACTTAGCAAATTTTTGCTATATTTTTAGAACATGTATTCATCATTGAATAATAACTTAACTAATCTGGTGATCAGCAAGGAAACCGGTCCAGCTCTTCTGCGTGCGGAAGTGCCGACGTGTTGAAAGAATTGGGAGTCAACATTAACTTGGAACCTGAGGTTAGTATATACATATCCTCCAGAAACATATCTGCATTTTGACTTTTTAGAGTCAAATATAAGTGTTTAAACTGAACCTAAGAACTGTTTAAAATCGAACTATATTAAATATTTGGTTCAGTTTTAAACTGGAACTGAATTAATTCTAGAAAACTCAATTATGTTAAAACTGACAACGAAACTATATTCATTTATAGTTTCGTGTAATGTTTGGTTGGTGTTTTTGGTGAGTTGGTGTTTTGGTGGTTGTAAACTGTGGGTCTCCGGACTCTGTTAAAATATACATATTTAGTTGGCCGTTCAAAAAAAAACATTGGGCTTTGGATATAATTTCTTATTTATTAAACATTTTGAAATTTATGTTTTTTAAAATTAAACTGAACCAATTTAGAATTCGGTTTTCAGTTTGTTTTAACAACTTTGAAATTCGTTTTGGTTTTCAGTTCCAACCAAAAAATATTCAAATGAAGGAAACCAAGACCCGAACCGATGAACACCCTATCAAACATTATACATTAAACGCAGTTTTGTTGAGCAGGGAGTGAAAAGATGTACGGAGGAAGTGGGAATTGGTTTCATGATGTCTCCCAAGTATCATCCAGCAATGAACATTGTTGCACCGGTTCGAAAGAAGCTAGGTGTGAAGACGGTCTTCAACGTGTTAGGTCCAATGCTAAATCCGGCCCGGGTTCCCTTTGTGGTCGTTGGGGTGTACAAGGAAGACATGGTATGTTTGTTCCTCCAACGTTGTACGAACTACATTACATGATGTTTGTTGCTTCACTTCTCTTTCGGTGGTAGGTTACTAAAATGGCGCAAGCTCTACAACGATATGGCCTGAAACGAACTTTAGTTGCTCATTCTGAAGGCTTGGATGAGATGAGCCCACTCGGTATCAATCTATCTTGATCATATAAAGTTTTGTTTAATCTAGAAGTGGCGTTTTGACCCATTTACTTATCTATTATTCGATTTAGGCTGTGTTTCAACTTTCATCTCAATCGGTCAAAATTGAAAACTTTATATATAAAATTTGGAATGTATACGTATATTTGAAAATTTACATCTAGATTCTAATCCGATTGATCCTGGTTAATCCCTATGAATCCCGATTAATCGCTAGTCCGTACCCCACTGCCCAACTAACGCCCGATGATTTCTACAACACTGCTGGCACCAGACCATGAGCACGGGATAGGTCGAATACATTAGATTATTCCGTAATAATATTGTTTTTTAAGCACGCTTAGGGTTTTCACGGTTTCGACACCTACTAAATGTAACATTTTACCGAACCCACCCTTCTTGCTACTTCGACCTTAAGCCATCTTTACGATCGATCAAACATAACACAGGTCCAGGAATAGTTTTCGACATCACCCCTGGAAAGATCAAGAAATTCCATTTCAACCCATGTAAGAACTCTCTTTCAGTATTATTTCTTAAGGCCGAGACACGACCCCGTTCCTAACGGATATGTAACCTGACCATATGCAGTGGATTTTGGAATTTCTCGATGCACGATTGAGGATCTGCGAGGGGGGAACCCAAAATACAACGCACAGGTACTAAGAAATGTACTTTCGGGTGAGAGAGGACCGATAGCAGATGCACTGGTAAGCCTTAAACTATGCAGCATTTAATAACAAATTGGTCAGATGTTGCAACTAAAAGTCAAACAAGTCAAACATATGATTCAGGTCTTAAATGCTGCAGCAGCACTTATGGTGAGTGGACATGTTAGCACCTTGGCTGAAGCTGTGGCCCTTGCTCAAGAAACACACCAATCCGGGAAGGCTCTTACAACACTAGACCATTGGATCACTGTCTCAAATGTAAGTTGCCACCCTCAGATTTTTTGTAAGCAAGAACTCGTTATTGGAAAACTTACGGGACCCCACTGACTGCTAACCACCCTTGGTTTTGTTTCAGTTGCAGATGGTTAAAGAGCTCGCCACCGTGCATTAGTGAGTTTACTAGAGTATCAATGTCAAAGCTGCATAGAGAATAAGCTTTTATTTTCGTCATTCTATATGTTGAATTAGTTCAGTTGATGAAGATTTTACTTTGATTGAACCAGTAATATGTTGAAAACCATGATTGCTAGGTTAAATGAAATTTTAATGCTACAAACACCAGCAACGAAATGTCTACCTCATCGACCCTCTGTTCTATACAACTGCCAGTACTCATTAATACTTTTTGTGGACTCGAACCCATGCCGAAAAGCTCTCAACCCATTAATCTCCAGTTGCACTCCAATGGCTGATAATGTTCATCCAAGCAAGAAGATGTATATCATCTAGCCAAACTTCATAATTACACATGTAAAAACTGGTGGGCGGGATGACATGTCATAACGGGTCCTTTAGTCATTTTGGTTTGGGTCCAAACGGGTTTGACACAAACGGGAAATGGGTACTGGTCTTGATGTTTCTAATGAACTTTTTTGCCCTCCACTTTCTCCTAATCTATCCGGATCTTTCTCTGCTTCTATATAAGCACTTAAGCTAATTTCCCAAAATATATAGTTTTTTTTTTAGCAGCTTGCGCCGTCTAGATTATAGACCATAGAGCACCATAAGTTATGGCCCATAACAGATTATATAAAGACGGATAGATGGCAATGATAAACTTGATGAGGATTCAAGTAGTAATGAGGTTGATTGTGATTGTGTGGCTCCTAACACAAGCTATATTTGCTATGAAGAAGAGGAGCAAGACCATGAATCATGATGATGGTTAATGACGATGATGAAAAGCTTACGTCCACCAAAACTAATCAAGAGCTTGGGCCCAATAACCTAAAGGATCATGACAGAGTGGTCAAGGTCAAAGTTGCCAAATCTACTTTCAATGATAAGTCATGCTTAATTTGGTTAATGGTTATAGCAATTTGATTATTCAGACAGTCAACGTGCAACAACTATGAATAAACGAGCATATCAGGTGTTTGCAAGGCAAACAAGACTAAAGCCGACCCATTTAGACCCTTTGAAAATAATATGTAACTTTGAAGTTCAAAAGAACCCTAAAGATCTTTGGTATCCATTCATAGTTTGACTGAATAATCATCACTTGTTTCAGGCAACATTATGTCGTGAAAACAAAACCGACCATTTGAATGCAACATTCCCCATAAATTTGGGACCCAATACCCATGCATATAAGTTCAGAAAGTCTATAACTCTGTTTATAAAGATACCATGAGAATGGTTGTTTAGGATGACTTGGTGGCAATTGCTTTAGCTTCAGTCAGCAGGGGAACAAGCTTTCCTGCTTTGTGCATGGCAACAGTACCTACATAAAATTATTTGGGACATTAAATTAATTTATTCATTGGGGAAAACTAGTAACGGGTCAAACAAAGAATGTATAAAGGATAAAGCCCTCACTGTCACAGCCACCAATGTGCTTGCCGCCAATGAACACATTTGGTACAGATCGTTGACCAGTCCACTCGTGCAATGCTGATTGCATCTCACTTCCATCACCTGCAGACATAGATACACGCGGGTATTTAGACATTTTTCAGGTGAAACACCAGTCAAATAAATTTAAGAATGTTTTCAAACCAATTGGCATGACCATTGACCAACACATGGTTTGTACCCAAAATTTGTGGAAGTTTGTCAAGGCCTCGAAGAATTGAGCTCACATGTTATTTTCATAGTTATTAAAAGCAGTCGCTTTGACCGCCTGAGCGTTTTTTTGGGCGAGTTGCTACATCACCGACTTTCCATGGTTAAGGCGTTTTTAGGAGCCAAATCTGGAATTTGATATTTTGTTTTGACTTATTTTTATTTCATTTGCTTCATCATTAACTAATTGATAAGGATTTCCTTACAAAAATTGGATTTACTTAAATAACTCCAATCTATCTGTATAATCAGAGATAATTATTTGGTTTCTACAAATCACACAAGACTGAAAAACAAGGTTAATAGAAATATAACTTTTTCAATCATTTTCCTACTATTTCTTGACTAATCCACATATGATTTATGCTCATGTTTCTTATACTTTAATTTGCTTTACAGTAGCCATTTAAACTTTAAAAATAAATTTTAAAGGTGGAGTTTAACAAATAAAATGATTAAAATCAGAAGACAGAACCATTTTAAAACTTTTGCTACTAATTATATAATATTAAATGTTATATAATAGCTTATGTTTAATTTTATTTGAAGAAATAATATTATTTTTCTTACAGATAATATATTTTCATTTTTTTATTAAAGAGCGCTTTTTTTTTCTTAGTCCATCGCCTTTTTTTATCCGCCTTGAGTACGCTTAGCGTATTTGATAACAATGGTTATTTGGAGTTCATTCGGTTACCAATTAAATGATATATATTTGAACCTTCATAAACCAGGGCAAAGGTAGTAAATGAAATAGTAGTAAACCGGTCTTTGTTAATAAACAAGTTGAAAAATGAGTTGTGATTTTTTGCAAGCATAGCATCATTTCAGCTGTTGTGAAGTGTCAATCGAATTCGCAAACAGAAAGCTTATAATGACATCGAATTTAAAGGTTTTACAATCCCTAAATTTGTAATCTAAAACAACAATTACAGTGCAAATTCAGTGTGCATACACATACATTGAAAATCTAGAGAGAGATAGAGGAAGTTGCTTACTTTCTAAGTCGAGTTCGATAGGTTTGAAGGACGAATTAAGTTCGGTTAACAGCTTCTTAACGCTCACACAGTACGGACAATAAGACTTGCTGTCAAATTCAAAATCAATATCAAACGTACAACATTTACATCAGGAATACATGCATTCAAACACAAATCCGCCACTATATACCTAAAAAAAACCGTTAAATACACACACACACACACACACACATTACGCACAAATCAAACAGGAATGCGTATATACATTGAATATGTATGTATATATACCTGAAGACGAGGACGGGGTTGGCTGAAACGAGATCCTTGACCTTGGCTGAAGCCATTGGTAGATTGATTGAATGAATATGGAGTAATAATGGTTTACGAACCCTGAGGAGTGAACTCGGTTGGAAAATGGGGTTTTGGAAGAGACGGCTGATGACGTAAGGGATTTTTGGTGTGGCCTGGGAAAGGCCCACAACTCACTTGTAGCCGGTCACAATTCACAAATTGGGTTTTTCTAAGTATACTTGAAAAACCCGGTTCCGGTTTCCGGATATAGAACCAGATACGGGTATGACCGAGTATTGACAATCCTAAGTCAGCTTCGGGTAGTGTCTCTAAAAATCATACCCTATGCGTCGGGTTCGGGCCGGATATAGAGCCGGGTATTGGAATACCCTATTTCCGGGTATTGAAGAAAACCCTATTTTTGGGAGTTTTTTCTGTTTATTTTTCGGATATAGATTGTGTTTTTTAAAAGGTTGCATTTTTAGGGGCATTTTTGGGTCTTTTTCAAGTATAGATCGGGTATTTGATAAATCAGGTTTCAGGTATTGGAAAAACCCGGTTCCGGTTTTCGGGTATTACCGAGAACAAATCGGGTCCGGTTCTAGGTATGGGTTTTGGTACTGAAATGCAGACCATATCTGTACCCTACATGTAGGGTCGGGTACGGGTTTGGGTATAAAAAAACCGGTTTCATTTTTTTTTATCGGGTCCGGTTCCATGTTCAAGTTCTTTGTGCACCTCTATATCTAGGTAATAAAAAAAAATCCAAATTTGTAATAAGCTACTAAATAAACGATAACATAAGTAAAACAAAATAATATAATAGCTGGCTGGGAGATGACAACTAGATTCGCAAGTGGAAGGAGAGGGACAACAATCACAAAAGTGGGTAATGGCACGGTGCAACTGTTTTAGCGATAAATCATCTGATGATTAATTCTTGACTGAGAACATCATGAGTGGATCGATTATACCTCCCAGGGAAATAGTTCGGGAAGGTAAACTAGCTTCAACAGAGATTATTGATATGATGATTTTATTAGTAACTCACTCTAGCCTTCAAGGTAAACTAGCTTCAACGGAGACTACTGACAGACCAAAAATTATCTTTAGCCATATACGTGCTTTTATTATTAACTTTTTAACTAAAACACCCTGTCACTATTTAGTAATCCACATAAGCATTCGGAACCGAAAAGGTGGAAAATTACTTTACACAAGACTGGAACAAAGTTAGGTGATTTTAAAAATAGTTTTTAAGTGACTTCAATCAAATGAGAAAGAGTAAAGTGTTAGTCCCCAAGTTTTGGTCACATTTGTGAATTTCATCTAAAAATATTTTTTTTCCATAATTAGACCCTCGATATTTCCCACCTATTGCCAATTTTTTTCAAATTATTAACACGATCTAAATTCAACGTTAAATCAAGAATGTTACTATCCTTTTACATGTTTGTTTACATTATTATTATTATTATTATTATTATTATTACACTGAGCTTAACCCTTTATATGACTAAAAATAAAAAAGAATAAACTAACGAATACTATATTAGATTCAAACATAGGAATCGTGAGATGTTATATATGTCATCGAACAAACACATAATAATAACAATAATAATGTTAACACCAATGAGTTAACGTTGAATTTAGACCAAGTTTTCAATTCAGACGGAATTGACAACTGTTGAGAAACATCAAGTGTCCAATTGCGAAAAAAGAATATTTTTGAACCAAACCTCAAGGGACAATTTTCAAGGGACAATTTTGACACTTTACTCATATAATAAAGAAAGAGTGAAAAGACATATCTATCTCTGAGTTAACGATTAAATTTAACGAGGTTAATGATTTGAATGTAATTGGCAAGAACTGGAAAACGTGAATGATCCATTTGCAAAAAATAAACTTTGAACTAAATTCGCATTATTTGACAAACCACAAGGCCGAAAACGGCACTTTACTCAATGAGAAACTTGTACTATTCTATTAAGTTACCCCACAATACTCTTTTTGGCCCATTACATGACAGGCCCTGACACCCATTTTGCTACCTCTACTAAGGTACATCCAACAAGATTACTATTTTATCAAAGCATCACCACCTGTAAACACTACTAAATACCTGAAATCATGGTACCAAAAAGGTAAAGCATCAAACATCCACCATGAAAACAATTAAAGCCTTTGTCTACAGTGCTTCTGTTGACCAAACTCACCTTTAAACCAAGTGACCAATCCTATGAAACAAAAAAAAATGGCAGGAAAGACAACGACGTGTAATTTCAAAAAGCCTCCCTGCGGTATTATGTATTTGTTGTTGTCTGATATCCTTTCTCAACGGTTCACTGTCAGCAGAAATCAATCAAAACATAGGCCTGATATCGTCAGCCGATACCACTTTAATGAACAGCAAGAGGTTGAAGCTTTGACTCTAGATTCTGAGCAACCGCATCAATGAACTCTTCAGTGTTCAAGTAGAATTCCCTTGATGCCCTGTACACATGCAATTATCTCAGAAGCTGCCACTGGTTCAAAAATATCTAGAAAGTCAAAGTAGGACGTCATGTTGGTCAATGACTTAAGTTGGTAATTTTATAATGACTTAACTAGTTTTACTTATTTTATTTGTCCTCAGCTAGATTACTATATAAGTATGTAGTGCATAAATACTAAACCACTTTTCAGAACTAGCTTTGATGCATGAAATATAGAAGTACCTAAATCTAAATGGGCATATTAACAGGATGAAATAGATCATACTTCAGTATGTGGACCCAAAAACACTTTTTGCAGGCTCTTTTTAAGTAAAAAACATTTAGCGCATCGAGTATGAATACAAATACAATATTATTAAGACGATTTAGGAGGTTGCATCTCTTTAGCTTAAAAAAGTTTTATTTGATCCTTCTGAGATTAAAAGAAAACCAGATCATCCCATTCATAAGTAGACGGGTCAAAATTTACACTTACAATAGAACCGAATTCAAGGCATATCATAAAAAATCATTTAAAATGGCCAGCAATGACATTCAGTCAAAAGGTATGCAATCACATTCAGGTATCAGTAGTATTATGAGCCTATATTTGAGGGCATGCTAAATTCATTGCAATAGCATTAGCAGTACTCACTTGGGTCCGTGTATTAGAATGGCAAGATCCTTGGTCATTTTGCCCGACTCAACTGTCTCAACACACGCACTCTCAAGCTTTTGAACGAAATCTGCCAATCTCTTATTATTATCCAACTTGGCTCTGCACAACAATATATATGCAGTATAAACCAAATCAGGAGAATGCAATAACAGTAGAAGCAACACTTATACTGTAGAAAACTTTTAACTAATATGAGCATTATTAACATGAACGTTTTTAAAGAATACATAAAGGTGATGAAAGAAACAGATTACAGACCGATGTTCAAGTCCTCTTGTCCATGCAAAAATAGATGCAATACTGTTTGTGCTGGTTTCATTTCCCTTTTGGTGTTGCCGAAAATGCCGGGTTACAGTCCCATGAGCTGCCTCTGCCTCCAATGTTTTCCCATCTGACGAAAGCTGCAAACCATACAGAGTTAACATGCAGTCCTAAAACCACATAACTTTCTCAGGTAAGGATTAATATATATACACTGACCAAAACTGAAGTCATAAGGCCCAGAGAACCAAATCCTGCAAGTAAGTATTGAAAATTTAGTCAGAAAAGCGTGCCATTTACTCACAAAGTGTGCCAACAGTGAGTTAACAGCACATTAGAATATAAAAGGTTGGTTAATCATTCGATTCATATGTAAGTACTGTGTCTATTTCAAAAGTAACAACCAATTCATATACAACTACAAGCATGCATCAGATGTAATATCACCTTGGGCAAGTAAGTCGCTCTGTACATCTCCATCATAGTTCTTGCATGCCCATACATATCCACCATCACTCTTCAGTGCATAAGCCACCATGTCATCAATCAACCGATGCTCATACCTTCAAGTAAGCAACAGATCACCGGGTAAAATGAACATTTTGACATATGAAAGTTTTCAAATAATACATCATTAGCAATCACCACTAAGAGAATAACAAACCCCAATTCTAACCAATACAGAAAATTACCATATTGAATGCTGTTCAAATTTCTCCTTCCAATTCTCCTCATATACCTCCTGAAAGATGTCCTTAAACCTGTTGTAATCAACATAGGATAAAACATTAAGCAAATTACTAATAAGAAAATAATGATACTGTTACAGCGTTACCTGCCGTCATATTTCTTTAGAATAGTATTTTTGGTGCTCAAATATAAAGGCCATTTCTTTGAAAGAGCCATTGCCATTGATGATTCAGCAAACGCACGAATGGACTACCAAAAAGCATAAACTTCTCATGGTAAGACTTTAATTAATTTACATTATAAATATATGATGCCAAGCAAAACGAACAAACCAAACCTCATCAACGTTATACATCGCAAGTGCAATTCCAGGACCTTTAAAGTCAAAAACATCAAGCTCCATGGGAGTTTCACCATCCTCTGGAACTGATCAAATAATGTAACAGTCATCTTATAAAAATCTAGTTTATGTTTTCAAGTATAATATAATTAGAAACGGGATCATTTCAAAGATACCAAAAACCATCTTGAGTTTTCCTGGTCCTTTGATAATTGCATCCGTAGCACGATACTGGTCACCAAACGCATGCCTGCCGATACAGATTGGTTTCTTCCACCCTGCAAATTAATGCCAGAGAAAGAATTAGGGTTCTGCAAGTCATCCATGGTTACCAAGCATATGTTGTGAGTGGAAATTAGATACTACCTGGAACTATCCTTGGAACATTCTTGCATAGAATAGGCTCACGAAAAACCGTCCCTGACATCAACAGTCACTAATTAGTTAAAAAAAATTGCAACTAAAACTTGTATATTAAGAAGCTAAAACAAAGCTGTAAATACAAACATAATATATGAAAAGATCAAAGTGATATGTTAAGTGTCTCAGATAAATATAAATATAAAAATCATAAACTAAACTGAGCAGTCATACAAAAAATTTAGAAAATTTGAAATAACAAGAAATATCCATATAAAGTCCATGAACAAAACTAATCTTCAGTAAAGACATGAACATTTAGAACCATCTCGTGAATTATCCAGACTAGATGAATGTTCTCAATATATTCACAGTCTACAAAGAGCAACTGTGCATCAATTTGTCCCTCTTCAGAAGTATTACAAAAAAGAATATTTGTAAATTACCCTAGATGATTGCACAGAGGTAAGAAATTTGTAGTGCAATTTAAGAAACTAACAAGAGATAAATTGTGTTGAAATTTCTCACAACTGTGACCAAGGAGATCATATACAAACCATTTAAAATATTCCTGATTGTGCCATTGGGACTCCTCCACATAGATTTCAATCCAAATTCCTTGACTCTTGTCTCATCTGCAACATTAGAAACAAATTACAAAATCTGATATTTAACTAGCATAGTTCAAGACCAACAAGACAGTAAACTGAAATTAAGGATTTTCAAAGACTACTAAGATTTTGATAATAAAAGATTAACATCAGATGTCATAAAACAATTACTAGACTCTGTTAAACAAATAAAAAGTTAATTGTTTAAAAAGATGTGCAAAAGTGAAGAGGCCAGTCATTTTGAAGTAATAAGACACAAAATTTAAACAAAAGAGCCGGACACCCGGGATCACCCTTCTGCCCGAAGAAGGGAGTTATAACACACTAGAAGTAGGTTTACAGAGAGTGACTAACCAGGTGTGATTGTAGCGCATTTTACAGCAACATTATACCTGCAAAGCATAAAGAATTTGGGTAAGAGTATGTTGGATAACAAAAAGAAAGTCTACTGACAGACAACACTAAAAGTCTAAATCATCACTTCTCCCTTCTTTACTTGTGCTATTTCACCTTACATATGATTACCATTTTCAATACTATCACTCCATCCATCTTTTAGTTATATCATAGTGTGTGATGCAGTTTTCGAAGCGATCAATGACTCAAGAAACTCATGATAATCAAAGACAATAAAATTGAACCAAAGGTTCTAAGAACAAAGTTCTTTATCAACTAAAAAATAAACCTTAACACCCTATTTATACTAAATGAAAAAAAAAAGAAACATGGAAACAAAATAAACATAAATACGAAAAGATAAAACATAAAATAAACTTTAAAATTTAAACTAAGAGATATTTTGCATCACTATCTACAAAAGAAAAGCTCCACAAGATGACACGTGAATAAAAAATGAATCTAATGTCAAGTTTAACCTTGAAATGCAGTTCCTTCTAACTTGCATCACCTAAACACAAAACTCCTGTGTATATAGTTCAGTCAACCTCATTGAACTACACGGGCCTGGCCTACCTTACGTATAGCTTTTGCTTGCAAATTCATATAAGCATTCGCATCTATTCTATCTAACAACGAAACGCTTTCTCCTTTGTAAATACAACCTCGAATCGGGTTTCTGAACCAGATGCCTACAAAGCCTTCTGATAATAGCAATATGTTGAATAGCAGAATAGGTATGTGTAATCTAATAAGAACTTCCACGCATACATGATACAACGATCATTCACAAATTTAACACAATATCAAGTCAATAGCCAATACACAATGCAATCCAGAAGAAAAAAATAATTAAACAAACCAACAAGACTTACTTCAACGCAGCATGTGCGCTTTCGACAGTGACTTGATCGTCTGTAGCATCACGGTTCAAAATTCCTAAATCAAAATACTTAATATCCAAATCTATGTACGGTAAAATCAGCTGAAATAAAAAAAAAACAAAACAAAACAAAACAACCATAAGTCAATAAGTCATCACACTATACACTGAACTCAATTAGGTCAACAATTAAAATTCATATATGCTCACACCTTGTCTTTAATCATCTGCCATATAATCCTCGTCATTTCATCACCTAAAATTAAAAAAAAAAGTAACAAAATAATAATAATAATAATAATAATAATAATTAGGAAGTGGTGATTGTACGATACTTACCGTCCATCTCGACAATTGGATTTTGTACGGGGATTTTATCGACGGCGGTGATGGTGGCGGAGGCGGCGAAGGAGCGAAGTGAGAGTTTGGATGAGTGAGTGGAGATTGGAAGGATGGCGGTGGATTTGACGGAACGGCAGAGGTTGTAATTTGGTGGTGGAATTGGTAGGCTAGGGTTTCTGAGGGATGAAGATAGCATGGCGGACATGGTGGTTAGACTCAGACGGTGGAGTTTCAGACTGAGCATTGTGAGTGTCAAACCGTGAGCTTTGATGGTGTGCTAATGCGTTACGACTTAGGCCGACTATAGACTAAACCGGGTTTATTATTCTATATCGTTCTCACAAATTACGTTGGTTGGATTTTGTATAATATAATTTTTTTTTAAACGACCAACTAAGTAACGTCTGGTAGTCCGTACGCGGCCCCCATTGGCTTATAACTAGTTTTAGAACCCGAGTAATACACGGGTTTTCTCAAATTTTAAAATTAATAAGATGAATTATTTGAAAGAAAAAAACAATATTAATTAAATGTAAAAGATAAATCTAATATATAGATAAGAAGTTTAATATATAAAATTTACAAATTCGAGAAAATTTCTTACATCAAAATTTTGAATTAACTAATTTGTAAAGATTAACAAATGAATATGGATTGTGTTAAATAGATGTATGGATGTAATGTATCTGATCCGGAATTTGCATTGATATAGGACGAAATCATTGATTGAAGTTAATTAATATTATTTGTGGATAATTTTGGTATGAACTCAAATTTCAAGCATGATTTATAAATTTATTTTGATTGATTTACAAATTTAATTTAAGCAAGCCTACAAAATTGCCTACCGCCTTATTTAACAACAATAAATCAAATTTATCATCAGGATGATTTTTTTCTTTAATAAATTAGTTCCGTTATTAAGTTACAAATCTTCTTCCTCATTCAAAATTATACTGAAATTACCCAATGATTATAGGAAATTTTGTTGTCTTTTTTATTTATATGAGTTTCTTTATTTTTTTTCTTAGTCTAAAATGTAAATTTATTGACAAGAAAGAAATTAGTGGGTTTAAAAAAAATCTCTTAATTTCGATATAATTTTAAGCTCATTTTAAAACAAATATTAGAAATTTTTCTATAACAAAGTATTTTATATATTTGTAAACCAAATGTAAATATAAAAAAAATAAAGAATATAACCTTTTTTCTTGTTTATGGATATTTCTACTCAGTTAATTATTCTGATTACTTTATATATACATATAACTAAACACAACAGACGGAGGTTTTATTAATATGTAACCAAGTAACTTAATATGATATAAAAGATCAAAAAATATTTATAAATTTATTACAAATTTCTAAATACTTCTTAACATTTGATATTGCAATTAAAAAATTACCATCACTATCTAGGATAATAACTTTGCGACCGTCTCATCTTATATTACACGGGTTGAGTCAATACTTGAAATTAAAGTTTATAATATTAGAAAATAAAATAAAAAAACACAATTAAAGGTAAATAAGTACATGAAATTTTAAATTTACAAAATTAAAAAAATCTCCTTAACATGTATAATTTACTTAAATTTTAATTATATAATACTGATTATAATCTTACAATGCAGAACTTTGTTTTAACCCTTGCAAAAATATAGAAAAGGTAGTTGTCATAAATACTATTTTCTAGTTATATAACTAAAACAGTAATATCACACAACACACCAATTAGCAGATATTGAAAAATTTCCAAAATTTCCAGGCGATGGTCGGAGACCTTTAAAGTACTTCAAGGATGCAACTTCAATGTAATAATAACAATAATAATAATAATAATAATAACTATATTAAAAGAATAACAATAACTATATTCAAAGAATGTAAATACTTATGATGCAAAAATATAAATAAACCAAATTTCTCAGAGAAAACCAAATGATACCATTTAAGGTTCTACAACACATTAAAGATGAAATAACTGAAACAATGTGCCTTCCACCTCCTTTTGTAGTTCTCGTTCTTGATTTTCTGTCAACCCAGAAACATCCTCATGTCACATTTGAAGCCATAAGCTTTAAACATTTTCATATTCAACCTCCACCACAATTAGTTGTTTCGATACATTACCTACTCCTCTTGACCCACACATTGTCAGCCTCAAGTTTATGCAGCAGAATTAGAAACATGCATTCAAAGTTACATATATATATAGAATTTCATCAAAGTGTATTGACTGAGATTTCACTTACGCAAATAATATAAATAATGAAACGGCTCCACATATTCATACTTCAATTATCACATTATTAAGAAAATATTATTATTGAATATTTATGTTCTTTTTATCAGTTCATTTTAAAAAAAGAACAATATATAATAAACAAAGCATGGAAATAAATAATAACAATATAATATCATCTAAATGTTAACTTTTAACAGTGATCTTTTTTAAAGAACCTGTCAATATTAAGTTTTATAAACTAATAAAAAAACTATATCACACTAAAAAACATGAATAACAAATAAAAAAACTATAATACCAAACTCGCCGAAATTTTTCAGATTTCCATTCATTTGAACTTTCCAAATGGTCAAGTTTGACCAGTATAAAGTCAAACCAGGTTGAAATAGTAAAATTTTTGACAAATTTCACTTGTTTTGATCACTTAAAACTAATAGAACAAAGTTTTTCGCAAGTTTTCAAACAATTATAATTACTTGAGGTTTATAGAACGTTTACATAAAATAATTTCAAAATTAAAAATGGTTCATGGATTGGCCCGTTTAACCTATACGTAATTATCAGTTAATAATAAAATAATAAAAAAGTTTAGGCACAATGCATACAAGTGCATAAATTCTATTCACTACACAGCTCCAATATAACTGAATGAACATTATTTGAAAATCCTACAGCCAATACATCTCAAATTCAGACTACATGTGGTTCTACCTGGTGCAATTGTAACGGGCCTTCATTGACTCTAAATTCTTATGTAGGGAGAAACGACGGAAGATTTTAGTGTAATTCTAAATGAAGAACCAAGGCCACAACAGCTAAAACAAAAGAAAAAAAAGATGACCTAAAGAAATGATCTTTAAAATGAAGATTATTTGAAATGGCGGAACACCTAGTTTTTTTCCAACTCAGCCGACAAAATATGACACTCGGATCACCTAGAAACCTTCAACATCTATTCTCACTCCTAGAAACCATTTCACTACTTCATTTTTTCCCATTTTCAAAATGTTTTCCAAAACCAACGCATACCAGTCAAATTCCTTAAAAAACCCGACTTGGTTTTGGTGCAGGTGTTTTGCCAATTGCCTGAAGTGTGGATATGTTTGGGCCTGGTGTATTTCCCATCCAAATTCATTTATTGAAATACAATAAGCTACCACTGCTCGTTTGAGTGGAATTCCACTGATTTTTTTATGAACAAAATTAAATGTTCCATCATTAAACATTTTATGAGGTTACTACATTTTAAGATTCAAACTCAGCATCATCATATTTAACACATAAATAAAAATTTGCCCTGTCTTTTTGTTTAAAAAGTTACTGAATAAACACACATATATACTGATAACCGCATACGTTGCAAAGTTGTTCCTGGGAGTAGAGAACATAATACCAAATAGCTTTGATACAGTAACATGAAATTAGATAAAAATAAAACACGTACAAAGGGGAAAAACACATTCGATGGTCCACCGAAACTCTTGAAATCGACAGAGGCTATCGACTGCATGTATGAGGGCAAAATGAAAAGGGAACGAAATCGAGAAGATTAAAAACCATACCTCACCGACGAAGCCCAATCACCTCCACCCATGGTATGAAATCTGAAAGATCGATTTCAGGTTTATCAGTTTTAGAAGATTGAATAATCTTTATCACATTTGCCTCTCTTTACATTCTAACTTTACTCTATAATTATAATTACAAAAATATCATTAACATTGGTGTGATTGAATAATGTTTGGTTGATTCATTCACAAATTGCATTTTTATAATATAAGTAGTGTTTTGTCCGGCGGTTGGTAAAAACCCAAACGGTGGTAAACTAAAGTGTTGTCGGTCTTAAGAGTTGAAGTGGTACGTCGACGCAAATTCGGTTGGTTTCGGTTACATGCGTCATAAAGCAAAAAAAGTTATAAAAATTGAGATGGAACAATGGGGTGGCGTCGGTCGGTAAAACTCAAGTGCTAGTAAAACCGACCCGTGTCGATTTCGGGCGTTGAGGCGGTGAGTCTACGCAAATTCGGTCGGTTTCCGTCAAGTTCGTTACGATACCGTAACTAAAAAAACAGCATCAGGTCGATTTTCGTTGCAGTATCGGAACTAAAACAAAACGCGGTGAGTCTATGCGAATTCGGTCGGTTTCAATTGCATTTGTGACGGTATCGAAAGTAAAACAAAAATGTCAGTAAAACACAACCTGGTCGTGGGTAAAACCCAAACGTTATCGGTCCCATATGTTGCGAGAACTAGTCGACATGAATAATCGTTTATCATCAAATTTAAAATAAAAACAAAAATAAATTGTTGAATCCAATCATACGGCGCCGCACGGAACAATCATGGACATGCGACGCCAAACTTTCCATTTGTTATATATAATAATAATATAATCCCTCTTTATTCAAACTTTGATCTACGAATTCTCTTTGTCATCAATTGTTGTTACATGTAAAGAATTCTTTATACTTTTGTCACTGAATGTTTGTACTAGTTTATGATGCCTTTGCACGTATGAATGGGAGGTTTAGGTCACCAATCCTTAAAGAGACTTAATTGTACATTTTCGAAATGATGCCAGAATCCAAATTTTTATCTTCATTTTGGATAGTAAATAGTGAAGTTTACATCACTTTAGAATATAAATCAACGTCATTGGCCTTCTGGCTCAATGGCATGGGGACGATGGTTAAGACTTGGGATCCTAGAGGTCTCATGTTCAAAACCTGACTCAAGGGGGTTTTCTCACAATGGTGTGAGTTTCCTCCTTGATGGTGTTCTTGAGTGGGTTAGGCCTGGAGCTTCAAAATCAGTATGGACGGTTGACATCCGTCTCAAGAAGGCTCGCTCAGGTATTGGCAGGCGATCCAAACGCTATTAAAAAAAAAAGTATATAAATCAACAATCAAGGTTTTGGATAGTAAATAATGAAGGTGTGTAGTTGGGCTATAACTCATAGACCAAGCACTCAAGCAGCATCATATGGGCCACAATCGATGGTGCTGTTTTAAAGCCCAATAGCAATTTAATTATTAGTTCCAGACTTTTAACCTAACCCGGCCCAAACGAAACCGGTAGAGGAGAAATCGATTTACGAAAATAACCATAGGTTAGAGACCAGTTAGAAGTTTTCAAGGCGAGAACAGGTTAACCGAAACCATCATTAAATTTATTTTGACTATTTTCTAGCGCCCAACCTATATAGCCGTCTCTTACCGTTGGAAATTGGATATTAACCATCTAAAGCAACCCCCCCCCCCCCCAAAGTTGAATAAATAGGTATTGGATATTAAAGTTTGATTACACAATTTCTCTAGCTCTCCAAAGTTCTCAAGTCTCAACGCTTAAGACTCAAATGGCAAGTAAAGAAAATGTCGTGTTGGTACTAGATACAAAGAGAAACCCTGAAATTTGCACGAAGTTCATGTCAGACGATATTGAAATGGCTTGTTGCAAGAATTGTATGGTGTTTGGCAAAACATTAATCGCAAGGTGATGAAAGCTGAAAGTGAAGCGCAATCGTTAGCCGCGTTGAACCTTCCGTAACTAGTAACTAAAATCAAGCGAAGAAGAAGACGACAACAACGATGATTATATATCATCAAATAAAATGTATCGCCGTTTTTTCATTTTTATTTTAATAATGTTGTTTAATTCCCTTTTTATTTTAATAAAGTGACATTTTACATTTTTGTAGTTTATTTTCTTTAAAAATTGGTTTTTTAACTGATTATAGGTTAACCGATTTGATTATTAATCTAATCGGTTGCACTGGTTGCTATATGTCCTTTCAAAATCGGATATGAACCGAAACCGGTTATTTGGATTAACCGGTTTTGACAGTTTAATCAAAAATGGGTTCCAATAATAATCGATAGCACATAAACCAATTAATTGATATATATACACCTCTTGTTCTAGGCTTCCGGCCTCCATAAACACCAATTCAATTTTTTTTCTCTCTATTTTGACATAAATTTTTTGCTCAGCCGTTTTATGAAGCCATTCTCGGTCAGCCTTTTCTTTTTTTTCTAGGTAATCATATTCATATGTTTATAATCCTACGAAGCTTTTTTCTTCTCTTTGAAATTTTCTGTGTATTACACGGGTTCGAAAGATAGTTATCACATATATGCTTTATGTTACCAAAAATTCGTATTTTCTCCTTCTAGAACATAAAACTGATGTATTATTACACATAATGACATAAATTTAAAGTTGAAAGGGTTAAACCAACTCGTTAAATTTGAATGCTTTTTAAATTTCAAATTTATAATAAAATCGATTGTACTTGGAACAAACAATATTGCGAGAGGACCCCAACCACTTGTTTTCTCTTTGTGTGTTTGTTGTTCAGCTAGGCTGGGTTCCTATCCTAGTTACTTGCTAGGATTCATGTGTTTTCTTTTTAATAAAATTTATTAAAATCAGACTTACCATTATGCGCGCACAAATTTTAGTAACTTTATTAAAACAAGACTTACCACGGGCCGTTTACTAGTTTTGTTAAAAATTCAACATTTTGCATAAACTAATGTTAATTACTGTCAAAGTTTTGATTGAGAAATATTTAATTACATGATATTGGTTGGGAATGGATCACAAGGCGTACAAGAAAGAGTACCATTATTTAATATCGAAATATTTCAATATGCCAAAGAACTTGCTCATGATCACACTTCAACATTTTGTTTGATTGTTCCATGATCTATACAATTTACTTAAACTACAAGTATGTGTGTATATTGTTAACATTGTTGTTGTTATTATTATTATTATTATTATTATTATATTTTAATAATCATTATTATTAGGCAAATTGGATTTTAATAATCGCAACTTAATGCAGTTGGCTAATAATAATCATAACTTAGAAAGTAGCTGTCACCGATCCCAACTTCACACTATTTGTTTTCATTAGATCTTCGTTAAAAAAAACTTAACGACGTTAAGTTTTTTTCAAATTTCAAACTGATATTTTAGGGCTTTTGACCGGAATGAGGATACGAGTTGATTGATGTAATAATAATAATAATAATAATAATCAAAAACTCCTTAAAAAAATATTCAAAAATAATAATAATAAATTCATAACTCAAAATATAAATAAAAAACAAAATAAATAAATAAATAAATAAACTAAAATGTTTTATTCGTTGTCCTCGTTAAAAAAAAATTGAGAAAAGATTCCAACGAATTTACTTGAAATCCTTTATATTTTGGAAGGATTTGAAATCCCTTTATTTAAAGGAATTTGAAGAAAACTGAATTCCAATTCCAACTATTTGACAACCAAACACACCAAAATGGAAAAAGATTCAAATTCCAACAAAAAGAGCACGTCATGTCATGTGATTTTAATTTCTATTCCTTTGAATCCCATGAATTATATGAAGCGAACGCACTCTAAATGTTTATTATTAACGGTCACCTCACACTCGACATGACTCGTACGAAATCAAGAACGAAAATTTCTCCAAACTTCCAGTACTTGACTTTTAGTGGGATGTTTACTTGGTAGTTGTTTTTTGAAAATCATTCATATATGTATCGAGTCAAGATACTTCAAACATCACTGCCATAGAAAAGGACACAACAACAAATATTCATTTGACTTTGAACCAAAACTCATCATTGCCTATTCAGCTAACACCAACTTGTAACGTTTCTCCATATTTTTATGTAAAATTCCAGAAATATCCTTCATAAACCCGGCGTCTTCGACACCTTTGTATTCACGCCGATAGATTTTAAAACCCAATCAGAATTTGCTACGTGCTCAAAACCCGTCTGCCCTAGAAAAGTTTGAAACAAACTCGTTGATAAAGGCAACTTTTTGGGCAACTACAAAGCTGTCGATTGTCTTTGGAATGTTCTAGTCGACTGGTTTCCCAAAACCGTCGACAACCTACTATTTTCCAAATTTGTCGACGAAGACGTATTTCGATCCAAATTTGCCTATGACGACAGATTTTATTTTAGATGTCTTATATAAATTTTTGTGTGAATATTTTTCAATAATGAGATTCAAGAGAGGCGATAGAATTGGTGTGGGTACTACGAAGGAAACATAATGTCAAAGGTTGAAAATGAGTATATTGTGCAATTATGTACCCTAATTGAAGCTGATGGCACGGGGTTACTACTCCGGGAGTTTGTCAAGGCTGACAAAATTCGGCCAAAATGTTTGCACCGGAAAATTAATGTTACCAGGGAAAATAGTTGCCGGTTGTGAAGAATTCGTTGATATTTATCTACTTCAAATGACTTTGGATTTGAATGTTATTGACGTGTCTTCAAATTAAATTAGATGAAATCCAAAGCAAATAAAAAAACATATTGAAATTATATCCGATATAAGACACCTAAAATAAAAAGACGCCATAGGCAAAGTTGGATCAAAATGCGTCTTCGTCGGCAAATTTGAAAACAAGTAGTTGTCGACGGGTCTGTTGATGTTTGGTCTATTTGTACATATATTAGTATGTTAACTTGGTCGTTTTACTCGTTTAGTTTAGGAACTATGGTACTTCATACATGTTTATTGTGTTTCAGGTCACATGTACTTAACGCGCTTAATTTGGACCTATACGAGCATGGAATGAAGACCCGGGATGTCCAGCACGCTTACCAAGGCAATTATGTGGAGTTACTGAGAAAAGAGACCCATCGCGTAGCGCGATGGGTGTTGAAGATGGGGTATCGCTCTACGCGATGCCCTGTAAATGTGACCGCGTTGACTTTTGGTCATCACATAGCGCGATGGACCAGGGGGGGGAGACCATTGCGCTACGAGATGGTCCCCATAATCGTGAAAGTTAGGGTTTTTCATATATTACATTTTGACTACCCTAAACGCTATTCTTCACCTTCCAGGCAATTTTCAGAGTAGAAAGGAGAGCCACCATCACTTCCAATCATCTCCGAGCATCATACATGTCATACCAGATCATAACCGAAGCCCGAGAGATGCCAATGCGCGGCTAGTTCCTTCGAGTCCTACCCGTGATGTAGAGTATTGTATCTTTCAGTTTTTCTCATGTATTAAGAACGAATTGATTGTAACTATCTTTGATGTTAATCTATGAGTATTGATGTCTAGTACGATTGTGCACAACGTCAGTTTAGGTTTATTTCGATCAGAACGATTAGTGTGCCAGTTGCTATGATAATTACTTGTAGGATTGTTTTGACCTGTTAGTTGCAAGAAAGCATACGTTTGCCCTTAGTTGAGTCACACTGGCAGGGGCCGTTTGATAACCAGTGTCATGTGTTAGCGAGCGTGGATGCCTAAGGTTTAACCAGTTAGTCAGTCTGAAGTTGACACATGATAGTTTATCTGTTAAGTTGCATGAGTTTGCTGTTAGGTTACGTACTTGGATTGCCAGGTGTGATTTGTCTTTGTTAATTGTTTGAAAGTTGTTTACGTGTTTAATCGATATCAAAACCAAACTATTTGCTAGTGTGATCAGCACTTCGTTAATTGAAACACTTCATAATGTTAGGAATCGTTTACACTTTACACTGACCACATACTCCTCGTGGTTCGACACCCTACTTACTCTGACTAGTTTAAGGTGATTAGGACACTAATTTATATTGTTTTTTACTAGATAGCGACAGTCTATCATCAAAATGGCGTCGTTGCCGGAGAGTTAGCGCGCTTAGTGTTTTGTGTTAATTGATTTCTTTGTTAATTTAGTTTAATTTAGTTTTTGTTCTTAATTTTTATTTTCCCATTTCACGCGAGGTGTGTTATTTGTGCAGGTAGCAGGTTTATGCACACCCGCCATTCAGGGAAACGGTCCCCACTGATTTACGAGCCAGAGATTGAACGCTTAGCTCGGCAGAACCGAACTCAAATCAGACAGCCAAATATGGAAGGTCAGAACCAGAACCAAAACTAAAACCAAAACCAAGACCCACCACCCGAAATTAATGTTTTCCAACCCGAACCAAACCCACCGAATAATCAAAACCCACCAAATAATGACCTACCACCACCAATACAACCAAAATTCAGCCCGACACTCCAGAAACTGAAACCGAAACCGAAACCATGACAGTCCCGGGCCATTTGCCCCGAACAATACCCCTCGTCATCAACAGCTGATTATTCAAGATTTGACCATGTCAGTATTCACATTGAAGACAAAGAAGAGGGAGATGAGGAGAAATTTGGGCCGAGAAATGACAATGCGGATTTGCGTGTTAAAGAGGTTGATGAGGTTGAGGAACCGGTTAGGGTGAGAGGTAACAGGTGGAGGAACAGGAATCTTGATCGAGGTGGTCTAGGTAGATATCGGGAGGAACAGAGACAGCCGATTCAAGTTAATCGGGGAGGTTTTGAGGAACCAAGGGCCAGACAAAGGAATTACAGGTCTCCGGTTCAGGGTGTTAACAGTCGGTTCAGACCGGCTATTTCAGATGGTGCATCACCGATTGTCCCACAGGTGAGTGTTCAGGGACAGCCGACATTTAAATCCCGTTCGTCCTACATCAACATAGTTCCCCATTTTCATGGACTGGGATCAGAAGACCCATATTCACACTTGTCAGATTTTTCAGCTATTTGCGGGTCTATTGGTGATGGTACTTATGATCAGGATGAGGTTCGGTTGCGGTTGTTCCAGTTTTCATTAAAAGACAAAGCAAAACACTGGTTCAACTCGCTACCGATGCATAGTATTGAGAACTGGGCCGAGATACAGCAGGTTTTCCTTAACGAGTATTATTCGCAGTCGAAGACTAACGAAGCCCGGATGGAGATTCGACATTTTGCACAGTCACCGGGTGAGTTATTTCATGAGGCATTTATTCGTTATAAGGAGATGATCAGGAAATGTCCGCACCACCAGATTGAGTTGTGGGAGTTAGTGAAATGTTTCGTTGACGGGTTGACTTACGAGGACAGAAAGTATCTAAAATCGTCATGTAATGGGATGTTGTTGAACCAACCAGAAGAGGATGATTGGGATTTCCTTGAGTTTATGTGTGAGGATTCCAAGTCAGAAGCAGCAGCTGAACGAAGACGAAAATTCGGGGTTACCCGAACAGTTAAATCAGCCTCGAGAGAGTCAGACAGAATTGCAGAGTTAGAACGGGAACTCGCGGGTTATCGAAAAGGGAAAAAGAATGAGGTTGGTAAAGTCGGGGTGAAATTTCCGGTTTGTTCAGATTGTGGTAAGTTGGGGCATAAGTTTGAAGATTGCCCCGGGGTTGATGATCACGAGTATACCGATGAGGAGGAAGTCAGTTATGCATACGGGGAGTCCAAGGGCCAAGAATTTAATTCGAACACTTATCACCCGGGCCTAAGGAATCACCCGAACTTCAAATACAGGAACGCGCCGAACCCGAACTTTCAGGGTCCAGTCAGAACCGACAGCAGAACAGCTACCGACAGGGTGGTTCGAACAGCCAGTATAACAGTCGGGGATATAACAGAGATGGTTACCGGGGTAACAGTTCGTCAGGTAATCAGAATCAGGACCAGCAGAAGGGTAGTTCAGGAACTTCAGATGAATCAATACATTCAAAGTTAGATGCGTTGTTGAAGCTCGTGACTGATAATCAAAAGGAAACGCAGAGACAGTTCGAGTTGAGAGACAAGTCAGCAGAAGCGATGTCAAAGCAGATTGGTCAGCTCGCAGCAGACGTGGCGAGATTTCAAAAGAACGCGGGTCAACTACCGAGCGATACCACAGTAAACCCGTAGCATGCCAGCTCAAGCTCGAAGAAAGGTAATAGTGTGCGCATTAACGCGGTAAGTCTTGTACCTCATTTTGAGATTACCTGTGTTGAAGTTGAGTCACCACCGCAGTTCGTTGAGGCGGTGGTGAATGATGTTAGTGATGAGAATGAAGGTGTTGGTCAAAATTAAATGGTTTTCCAAAATGAAGTGAAATTAAAAATAGATGAATTAACTTTTTGTGAAAACTGCACTTGTGAAAAATGTATAAACGCCAGATTGACCAACACGGGAGATGAGGAGGTGGAGAATAATACCACTTCAAGTAAACTCCAAGACCCGGGAGTGCCATTTTTATCAATTCAAATTGGAGATTTTAAAACTGATCGGGCACTTCTAGATCTTGGAGCATGTGCTAGTGTCATGCCCGACAGTTTATATGATTAGTATGAGTTTGGCCCGTTAGAGAGTGTAAACACCACCGTGGTGTTGGCGAATCAAATTCATACACACCCTCAGGGCATGGTCACTAATGTAATGGTTCAAGTGGACGATTTTTGCTACCCAGTTGACTTCCTTGTACTTTATTATGCTAAGGGTAATATTAAACAATCTGAAGTCATATTGGGCAGGCCGTTCCTTGCTACAGCACATGCGGTAATTGATTGTGCTGAGGGATTTTTGGGCATTAAGTGTGGGAACCGTGTTAAGCAGTTATTATTGTTTGAAAATGCTACTAACCCTCTTGTTGACAAGTGTGTACCATCGTGCACAAATCATACAAGAGAGGGATGTTTTGTAACTAGCAGGAACGAGCTGAAGGGTAGCTGTGAGAAGAAAGGTTGGAATGAGAGAGGCGTTAAGATGAAAGATAGAGAGAACCCGACAGCAAGGAAAGGAAGGATAGCAAAGAAATCGGTGAGTTCTATGGTGACCTCACCGGTTTATGAAAATACTTGCAGCATTTGAGGCATTGTCAAGCTGTAGACACACAATTCAGCGCTGACCGGGAGGCAACCCGGGGTTTGTAAGCGTTTTCCATTTTATTTTATGTTTGTCGAGTCGTTGTTTGACTTTTGTTTCGAGTTTTGTGCAGCAAATCCCAAGTGTGGGGAGGCTTTTAGTGAAGTGTGCATCATGGAGGTTCAGTAAGCATTTGGTCAATTTCACGTCAATCCAGGTACGTATTGCAAATTTCAACTTCGGAAACGTGTTCAGGGCAATGTCGGGATGTCGAAAAGTGACCGGGTCAGAAAATGCCCGACGCAAAAATGGCAAAAACTTTGTGTTCACTGGGGACCATCGCGTAGCGCGTTGGCCCTAGACAGTTCACCATCGCGCTACGCGATGGTGGCTGGGGCAATCCTGACGTCTGACGTCATCGCATAGCGCGATGACGCCAGACCAGACACCATCGCGCTACGCGATTGTGTCCAACCCTAATTTGACTGTTTGGGTTGCGTAGCGCGATCCCTGCTTGCTTGACCCATCGCGCTACGGGATGGGGTCGCGGATAATCCGAATTTTTTTTATTTTATTTATTATATTATAATAATTTATATATATATATTACCCTAACCACCGCCTTCCCACCTCCCCTTCTTCAAACATCACCGTATCTCTCTCTTCTCTCTCTCCTACCATCATCGCCGGCCACCGTAACCATCACCGATTATCATCATCATCTTCATCTCTCACCATCCACCACCGTTCACCACCTACTGCTCACCATCAACCACCACCGCACCACCATCATCATCTCACCACCGTCATCTGTCCATTGTCTGTCTCTGCCATCCACCATCATCGTCGACCACCGCCGTCCCCTACCTCCATCATTCATCATCTATTTCATTGTATTCCGACTTCGAGGTTAGTTGGTTGTAATTTGAGTGTCAGTATTTACATGGCGTCGGGTTATTTCAGTTTCGGGGTATGTCGAGTCATGAACTGTGATTATCATATGATTATTAATATGTTTGCGATTCGGGTTGGTGTTGTCAGTTGTTAGACCTTGGTTAAATCGGAACTTAGATTCGAAATATTGGATTTTAGGTTGCTGGGTTTGGGCGTTTTGATTTTGGTGGGAGATTTCGTCCCGGGTTATGTTTAAATGTTCGGGTGTTGGGTCGGGTTTCGATTTTCTATAATACTAATAATAATAGTAATAATAATAGAAGTAAATTAAACTAAGAAAAAATAAAAATTTTAAAAATTTATTATTATTTTAATGTATTTTAATATTATAATATTATTTTAATATAAAAACTATAAAAATTAATTTTAATTGTATTTAATATATAATATCACATAAAACATTTTAATATTTTAATTATAATAGTAATAATTTTTAAAATATTTGCTAATATATTAATATAATTTAATATTATAATAATATATAATCTAATATAATAATATTTTAAAATTTTACCTACCACTAATAATACTACTAATAAAATCTAATTAAATTAATTTAATATTTTAATAATTTAATTTATATATAATTTTAATGAATCTATAAATTTAATAATATTTTAATATAACATAATAATTTAATTTAATATAAGTTAATAATATTATAATAATATATAAATGGATTTCGAGACTCGATCCGCCCAATTCCGTGAGTCCCGAGTAGAGTTCGTTGTGTGCGCGTTTTTTGAGACAATTGTCGGTCGTGTCGATCCGTTCGAGTCAGTTTTGTTCGAGTCTAGTCGTGTCGTGTTCGGGATTTTGAGCGTTAATCGTTTTTAGGTTATCCACCCGTACTCAATTTCCATTCGAGCGGAGATACATGTATTTCTTTAAAGATGTAAATAGGTTATCCCGATTTTTTTTCCTTTCTCGTTTTTCGTGTCTTATATTGATGTTCTATTTCTGTCGTGCAGCATGTCAGATGTTCCAGGACCTTCATCAGGCGCCGCCGGGCGCAAGAGACAGAGACCAGCCAGCGCGGGACCACGTGGTCCTGTAGCCCGTTCGAGAGGTTCTCCATAGCCCCACAGCCTGTGGTGCGCCCACCTCGGGTCATCAGGTACGATGGGGATGAGATCCCGATCACTCCCGACACGGATCGGGAGTCGATCGTGGGGGACGGCCACCTGATCCCCCATATCATTCTACGATTCGCTCCTTTGTCAAAGGAGCAGACTTCGTATCGCCGCTTCATGGCGATGCAGCTGCTCCGGCATCGGACAGTCGATTGGGGACTACTTCGTTCAGTAGACCAGGAGGTGGCTGTCCGAGTGATGTTGAGTGATCGGTGGGTACAGGTCCTCACATGTGACTCGATACAGTATGTCGAGCTTACACGTGAGTTCTTTTTTACATTCCGACACGTGCCCACCGATTTCTCCGAGCCCCATGCGGTGTCATTTGCCCTCGGCCGGCAGACATTCGAGATGTCTGTACCACAGTTTGCCGTGGCCACCGGGTATTACACCGTGGATGAGGTGCTGACCCCGGCGTTCCTTACGAGCGTCCCGGGTTATACTCTTCGGTCACAGACTAACTGAGAGTTTTGGTTGACCTAGGCCCAGTTGGGCCAGTTCTGGGCCATGATAGCGGACGGGGCCCACTCGAGCACCGTTGTCGAGTCGTCCATTCGGGACCCCGTCCACCGTTACCTTCATCGCATTGTTGCTTGCTCTATCGTGGGCCGTCATTCGGACCACGATAAGTGCAGCAACATTGATCTTTTTTCTTTGCTGTCAATTATCACGGGCTGGGAGGCCAATATAGCGACGCTGCTTCTTGCGTCGTTCTCCCGGAGCCGTAGTTGGCAGGGCCGGTCAGCCAGTTGGCTTTGGGGTCGTATATCACTCGTATTGCAGAGCGCCTCGGGGTATTCGACCGTTACCCGCTTGATTATTTTACTCGAGGGCCTGCTACGACCCCATATGATTTGGAGGACGCCCGGATGGCCGGGTACTGTGAGCTTCATGATCCACCCACGCTCGTCCCGGTCCGACAGGGTCCTCAGGCACCACCACCTCCGGGGAAGGACGCGGCCGTCGCGCTTCAGATGGGTATCCCGACACACATCGACAGCCCATCCATGTCCCCCATATTATGAGACCGAAGCAGCAGCACCCTCTCCGCCAGCCACGCCAGCCACGCTAGTCACACTCGAGAGCATACATCAGCAGCAGATGGAGATGCGGGCTCACATGGCCCGCCAGGACGAGTATTTTCGTATTCTATTTACTCATCTGCAGGTACTGATCCCAGCATTTTTACAGATACATCAACAGGCTGGAGATCAGGCGGAGGCATCTGGCTCGGGTCAGGCAGTTGATCAGCCTGATCCCGCGGGAGGAGATTAGCTGGTAACAGACGCCGGTTACCGTTTTGGGTTGTTTTTCCATTTATTTTGTTTTTATTCATATGGTCTGTATATTGTATTATATTTGGGAAAACATGAATGTGTAACCGGTTGGGTAACATTTGTATATATCTTGTGATGTTTGTCTGCTGTATTTGATATGTATATTTGTATATTTGTTTGTGTTGCTTTAGAACTTTGTGGGTGTGTTCACTATAAACCCTCATGTGACCTCACTCGTCCACCCGGGCTACCGAGGGGTTTAAAGGGCTTGTTGCATACGCTAAATGCAACCGTGATTCCTACGAAAATGAGTTAGGTCTTTTATCATTTTTAATTAGTTGCCAAAATTTTTATGAAACTGACTAATTCGGCTCGGTAATGACTTTTATAATATAATAATAATTTTAACTCTCGAAAGACCTAAGTCTTATACTTGTGAGTGGTTGCTTATACATGTCTCGAGATTTGTGAAGATTTGGTTAGACAGTATGGTCAGTGGTGGAGACGTGTGTCACGAGTGTGTTGAAAGTTGTGGGCCGAGTTAGCATTGCATTGTCATTATTATCAGGTGATTTCGGTTTCATAAACTATTTTGTTAGTATTATTTTTTTTTATTTTAGTGTTTAGAATTGTAATTGTATAATTTGCTTTAGTTCATCACATTTGTTCCCCAAGTTTTTAGGAGTCAAACTGTCAGTTTAACCCGTTCCTCAAATGATTATTAATTGTTTTATTATTATTTTAACATTGAGGACAATGTCAACCTCAAGTGTGGGAATGGGGGAAAATTGAAAATTTTTAGCCCGATAGTACCTCGAACAGTTTTCAGAAACTTAAGTTGTTAACTGTCAGTTATTGCTATTAATGCCAAGTTAGAGGTTTTTGGTCATGGTTGGTTTTTCAGCTTCTCGATATTTTTCCCGACAAATGTTTTTAAAATGAGAAGTTGAAAATGGAATCGTTTAGGCCGGGATAACGAGTCAAGGGGACGGGTATACATGTTTCATATCGGCAGCCCATATTTCCAGACATATTGTGAGATTAGCCCCTATACTTAATACACATAGTATATAATAGATATAAAACATGTCTTGTCATTTATTGAGGGAAACCGGTATGTTTTACAAAATTAGAACTTGCTTGTCACATGATTTTCGAGATCTTAATACCACCACTTGTATGGAGATTAGGACTTTAGAAACCCATTCCGTACATATTTTCCTCACTAAATAAATTCCTTACCCGACATTATCCCCTAGGAGCCTGTTTGGACCATATTCCTTTTCGTTTGTTAAACTGAACAATACACACCATTCAGCCTTGGCCTTTATTTTATTTTTACCCGTGTGATGAAATCCAGTTCGTTGTCGAGTGTATTTATATCGATTTGTACTTAGTCATCGATTTGTAAAGTTGTCAAGTTCTGTGTTGTAATTATCAGTTAATTCAGTCATTGCATAAAAAAAATCGAAAAATCAGCAAAAAGACAAAAAGAAGTTATCAGTTCAGTATTTCAGTTGTAATTAGCAGTTGAGTATGTAAATAGCAGTTGATTTTGTATCTAGTTCATTTGTATTCGTGAGTCTGTATATTGGTTTGTTTAACTGGTTTCATCCACCCGCGTCACTAAATATGCCTAATCTGCACCCAAACCTAAGCCTCAGCAAAACCTTAGTCCGAGTCTTTATGCAACCGGTGGTTAATGGGTGAAGATAAGACTGACCTGCAAGCATATTAAGTTGTAACTCATATTAGGTATTTTGAGGGCAGAGACATATACTGGTACATCTTTTGCTAGTCCAGATATTAAGCCGAGAGGAGTGTTGATAGTGTGAGGGGTGTGAACATGTATGCCCTAACCGGAAACAAAGTACACTTGTCTGGGCGATTCTATAGTTTTATGGTAGCATTAATTTTATTTGTGGGTTGTCAATCTAGAAAGTGTCAGTCTGGGAAACTGGGTATGACCTTAAACCTTACTAGAATTAATGGTAATAATTGGTTGACCTATGATGGCGGTTAATGTTTACTTTAGAGTTTTGCCTGAGGGCAAGCAAAAGATAAGTGTGGGGATATGATGTTCGGTCTATTTGTACATATATTAGTATGTTAACTTGGTCGTTTTACTCGTTTAGTTTAGGAACTATGGTACTTCATACATGTTTATTGTGTTTCAGGTCACAGGTACTTAACGCGCTTAATTTGGACCTATACGAGCATGGAATGAAGACCCGGGATGTCCAGCACGCTTACCGAGGCAATTATGTGGAGTTGCTGAGAAAAGAGACCCATCGCGTAGGGCGATGGGTGTTGAAGATGGGGCATCGCTCTACGCGATGCCCTGTAAATGAGACTGCGTTGACTTTTGGTCCATTGCGTAGCGCGATGGACCAGGGGAGGAGACCATCGCGCTACGCGATGGTCCCCATAATCGTGAAAGTTAGGGTTTTTCATATATTACATTTTGATGACCCTAGACGCCATTCTTCACCTACCAGGAAATTTTCAGAGTAGAAAGGAGAGCCACCATCACTTCCAATCATCTCCGAGCATCATACATGTCAAACCAGATCATAACTGAAGCCCGAGAGATGCCAATGCGCGGCTAGTTCATTCGAGTCATACCCGGGATGAGAGTATTGTATCTTTCAGTTTTTCTCATATATTATGAACGAATTGATTGTAACTATCTTTGATGTTAATATATGAGTATTGATGTCTAGTATGATTGTGCACAACGTCAGTTTAGGTTTATTTCGATCAGAACGATTAGTGTGCCAGTTGCTATGATAATTACTTGTAGGATTGTTTTGACCTGTTAGTTGCAAGAAAGCATACGTTTGCCCTTAGTTGAGTCACACTGGCAGGGACCGTTTGATAACCAGTCCCGTGTGTTAGCGAGCGTGGATGCCTAAGGTTTAACCGGTTAGTCAGTCTGTAGTTGACACAGGATAGTTATCTGTTAAGTTGCATGAGTTTGCTGTTAGGTTACGTACTTGGATACCCGGGTGTGATTTGTCTTTGTTAATTGTTTGAAAGTTGTTTACGTGTTTAATCAATATTAAAACCAAACTATTTGCTAGTGTGATCAGCACTTTGTTAATTGAAACACTTCATAATGTTAGGAATTGTTTGCACTTTACACTAACCATATACTCCTCGTGGTTTGACACCCTACTTACCCTGACTAGTTTAAGGTAATTAGAACACTAATTTATATTGTTTTTGACTAGATAGCGACAGTTTAGCATCATTTGTGAAACCAGTCGACGAGAACATTTTAAATATAGTCGACGCCGTTGGCTTTCCAGTCTCCACAAAAGTTGCCTTTAGCGACGCATTTGTTTCAAACTTTGCCAGGGAAGACGGGGTTTAAACACATGTTAAATTCTGATTTGGTTTTAAAACCTATAGGCGCAAATACAAGGGCGTCGAAGGCGACAAGTTTGTAATTGACATTTCTGGAATTTTGAAAAAAGTATGAACGTTTTGAGAATTTTCTCCTTAGTTTTATTTATTGTCTTAAATAATAAACATGTTAAATCGTAACATCTATAGATCATTATGGACACTAAATTAAATAAAAAGAATAATTTTTTTATGGCTAAGGAGGTTTTTCAAACACCAGAAGGGCCTAGACTAGTGGTATAGGGCATGTACGGCTTATAGAGGACCTATACGAGTCGTATAGGTGTAGTGTCAAGTAATTTTTGCTCAGAAGTTTCAGTTTTCATTTATTTGTATCGTATAGCCTCTATACGAGCCGTATATGTCTATACGGCTCGTATAGGGTCTATATGAGTCGTATAGTTTTTTTTTGAGATTTTTTTAAAATTACAAATTATTAAAAATAACATCCGAGTTGTTTACAAAATAGAAACACGTAATTTAAAAGTAAATCATAAATCTTACAAAGCAACACTCAAATCTTACAATTAGTCAAACAACTTTCTGTAGGAAATCATAAATCATCACACAAATCTATCATGTTTTAGGCTTATGTCCCAATGTTACAATAAGCCAAACAACTTTCGGTATTATCTTACAAAGCACAAACAAATCTTACATGGTTGGAGCAAGAGAAACTTATACCTGGCCTGTACGGGTCATATACCATCTATATGGTTCATATAGACCATAAAATAATTATAAATATCTGGCCAAAGTACAGCTGACATGCTGTCTATATGAGTCGTATAGACCCTATACGGCTCGTATAGGGTCTATACGAACAAGAATATCTATACGACTCGTATAGGGTCTATACGACTCGTATAGACTGCAAAAAGCTGCCACACTGTCACCTCCGTACACATGTTAATAAGTTATGCCTATACGACTCGTATAGGCTCTATACGAGCCTTGTAGCCTTATTCACACACCATGGGGATGGTGTTTTTAAATAACAACCCTTTTTTATTCAATCTAAGTATAACGACAATAGAGGACGGCTACAATTGCATATATGTTTACAATTCAAATCAAATTGAGTTTGGGGTTTTAACTTGATTGGTTTTAAAGTTTCAGCCTAGGGATTGTTTCTCGAATATTGTACGAAATATCAGTACAGAACCGAATATTTCGGTACTGGTACTAAATATTTGGGATTTTCAAGATCGGTACTAGTTGGTATCGATACAATCGCGAGCTCGTCCCTATTTCAACCTAAAGATGTCATAATGAAAAGTGAAGATGATGATTGTATTCTACGCTAAAATAAAGGAACCAAAGTGTATTGTTTGATTTAAAATAAAGAAAATTGGTTTTAACTTTTAAATAATCTCAACTATGCTATATTGATAAATAACAGTCTCAATTAAACATTTGACTGGTGGCGGTCCCAACTAAATGTGTATTTGTTCACATCGGTCCACGACTAGCAGAATCTTAACGCTGTTAATTGTAGATCACCGGAAAGTTTTTGGCCGAAAAAACACACATTTTTGGTTGAAAAACTCAACTTGAACGCCACCACCACCAACCAATTGTCACCATTACTTGAGCACCACCAATTGACTTCGACGGTAGTTTTAGGGTTCTTGTGACCTTAATAACTAAGGCTTTTACTAGAAAAATATTTATAAAGGTCCTATCTATGAGATTACAAAGAGGTTTCGGTCGAAAATAGTGATTTTTCTGGCAAAAAAATGTGATTTTTCCGGCCAAAAACGTTTTTCCATTTACCTGCAGCTATCGCCGTTTGGTTCCGCACTAGTCGCGGACCATTGTAAACAAATACACTTTTAATTGACACCATCACCACCCTAGCGCTAAGTTAGAACTTACTATTTGTTATTATGGTATAGTTGGTATTATTTAAAATCAATTTTTTAAAGTACTGACTATTCGGGCCTATCCATTTTATTAAAAATAAAAGATATGTAATGATCCAATAGGCCAGCAATCTTTAATGTTGGTGGACCTTTAAATCTTTAAAGATGGTGGCTGTTTTTCATGGAGCCATCTATTCAAGGATCATATTCAATGAAGGATCGATTAGAGATGATAATCGACCGTCACAGATTGAGGGTATTTTTCAAAACAAAGATTTAATGGCTTTTTTTTTAACTTGTTATTTCTCATTTTGTTTTTTAGTTAAAAGGGCAAAAAGATGATTTTACATCATATAACCGAATTTTAACGGCCATCCAAATTAACAACAAGAACTAAACTTGTAATTTCTTTAATCGAAATGGTTAGTAAACTAAATGATTTTATAACATTTGGAACTGAACCTAGGCTATTTATTTTGAATAGCAAACTCTTTTAATTCTTATATTATGTGAGATTTGAATCTAAGACCTTCTTCTTTCAAACCCAAGTGTTTAAAGTCTTAATAGACCACCATCCCATTGGTCCGAGACTGATTTTATAACCATTTAGAACTGAACTAAAACTGATTTATAATCATCTATACGACTCGTATAGGGTCTATACGACTCGTATAGACTGCAAAAAGCTGCCACACTGTCACCTCCGTACACATGTTAATAAGTTATGCCTATACGACTCGTATAGGCTCTATACGAGCCTTGTAGCCTTATTCACACACCATGGGGATGGTGTTTTTAAATAACAACCCTTTTTTGTTCAATCTAAGTATAACGACAATAGAGGACGGCTACAATTGCATATATGTTTACAATTCAAATCAAATTGAGTTTGGGGTTTTAACTTGATTGGTTTTAAAGTTTCAGCCTAGGGATTATTTCTCGAATATTGTACGAAATATCAGTACAGAACCGAATATTTCGGTACTGGTACTAAATATTTGGGATTTTCAAGATCGGTACTAGTTGGTATCGATACAATCGCGAGCTCGTCCCTATTTCAACCTAAAGATGTCATAATGAAAAGTGAAGATGATGATTGTATGCTACGCTAAAATAAAGGAACCAAAGTGTATTGTTTGATTTAAAATAAAGAAAATTGGTTTTAACTTTTAAATAATCTCAACTATGCTATATTGATAAATAACAGTCTCAATTAAACATTTGACTGGTGGCGGTCCCAACTAAATGTGTATTTGTTCACATCGGTCCACGACTAGCAGAATCTTAACGCTGTTAATTGTAGATCACCTGAAAGTTTTTGGCCGAAAAAACACACATTTTTGGTTGAAAAACTCAACTTGAACGCCAACACCACCAACCAATTGTCACCATTACTTGAGCACCACCAATTGACTTCGACGGTAGTTTTAGGGTTCTTGTGACCTTAATAACTAAGGCTTTTACTAGAAAAATATTTATAAAGGTCCTATCTATGAGATTACAAAGAGGTTTCGGTCGAAAATAGTGATTTTTCTGGCAAAAAAATGTGATTTTTCCAGCCAAAAACGTTTTTCCATTTACCTGCAGCTATCGCCGTTTGGTTCCGCACTAGTCACGGACCGTTGTAAACAAATACACTTTTAATTGACACCATCACCACCCTAGCGCTAAGTTAGAACTTACTATTTGTTATTATGGTATAGTTGGTATTATTTAAAATCAATTTTTTAAAGTACTGACTATTCGGGCCTATCCATTTTATTAAAAATAAAAGATATGTAATGATCCAATAGGCCAGCAATCTTTAATGTTGGTGGACCTTTAAATCTTTAAAGATGGTGGCTGTTTTTCATGGAGCCATCTATTCAAGGATCATATTCAATGAAGGATCGATTAGAGATGATAATCGACCGTCACAGATTGAGGGTATTTTTCAAAACAAAGATTTAATGGCTTTTTTTTTAACTTGTTATTTCTCATTTTGTTTTTTAGTTAAAAGGGCAAAAAGATGATTTTACATCATATAACCGAATTTTAACGGCCATCCAAATTAACAACAAGAACTAAACTTGTAATTTCTTTAATCGAAATGGTTAGTAAACTAAATGATTTTATAACATTTGGAACTGAACCTAGGCTATTTATTTTGAATAGCAAACTCTTTTAATTCTTATATTATGTGAGATTTGAATCTAAGACCTTCTTCTTTCAAACCCAAGTGTTTAAAGTCTTAATAGACCACCATCCCATTGGTCCGAGACTGATTTTATAACCATTTAGAACTGAACTAAAACTGATTTATAATCATCTATACGACTCGTATAGGGTCTATACGACTCGTATAGACTGCAAAAAGCTGCCACACTGTCACCTCCGTACACATGTTAATAAGTTATGCCTATACGACTCGTATAGTCTCTATACGAGCCTTGTAGCCTTATTCACACACCATGGGGATGGTGTTTTTAAATAACAACCCTTTTTTATTCAATCTAAGTATAACGACAATAGAGGACGGCTACAATTGCATATATGTTTACAATTCAAATCAAATTGAGTTTGGGGTTTTAACTTGATTGGTTTTAAAGTTTCAGCCTAGGGATTGTTTCTCGAATATTGTACGAAATATCAGTACAGAACCGAATATTTCGGTACTGGTACTAAATATTTGGGATTTTCAAGATCGGTACTAGTTGGTATCGATACAATCGCGAGCTCGTCCCTATTTCAACCTAAAGATGTCATAATGAAAAGTGAAGATGATGATTGTATGCTACGCTAAAATAAAGGAACCAAAGTGTATTGTTTGATTTAAAATAAAGAAAATTGGTTTTAACTTTTAAATAATCTCAACTATGCTATATTGATAAATAACAGTCTCAATTAAACATTTGACTGGTGGCGGTCCCAACTAAATGTGTATTTGTTCACATCGGTCCACGACTAGCAGAATCTTAACGCTGTTAATTGTAGATCACCTGAAAGTTTTTGGCCGAAAAAACACACATTTTTGGTTGAAAAACTAAACTTGAACGCCACCACCACCAACCAATTGTCACCATTACTTGAGCACCACCAATTGACTTCGACGGTAGTTTTAGGGTTCTTGTGACCTTAATAACTAAGGCTTTTACTAGAAAAATATTTATAAAGGTCCTATCTATGAGATTACAAAGAGGTTTCGGTCGAAAATAGTGATTTTTCTGGCAAAAAAATGTGATTTTTCCGGCCAAAAACGTTTTTCCATTTACCTGCAGCTATCGCCGTTTGGTTCCGCACTAGTCGCGGACCATTGTAAACAAATACACTTTTAATTGACACCATCACCACCCTAGCGCTAAGTTAGAACTTACTATTTGTTATTATGGTATAGTTGGTATTATTTAAAATCAATTTTTTAAAGTACTGACTATTCGGGCCTATCCATTTTATTAAAAATAAAAGATATGTAATGATCCAATAGGCCAGCAATCTTTAATGTTGGTGGACCTTTAAATCTTTAAAGATGGTGGCTGTTTTTCATGGAGCCATCTATTCAAGGATCATATTCAATGAAGGATCGATTAGAGATGATAATCGACCGTCACAGATTGAGGGTATTTTTCAAAACAAAGATTTAATGGCTTTTTTTTTAACTTGTTATTTCTCATTTTGTTTTTTAGTTAAAAGGGCAAAAAGATGATTTTACATCATATAACCGAATTTTAACGGCCATCCAAATTAACAACAAGAACTAAACTTGTAATTTCTTTAATCGAAATGGTTAGTAAACTAAATGATTTTATAACATTTGGAACTGAACCTAGGCTATTTATTTTGAATAGCAAACTCTTTTAATTCTTATATTATGTGAGATTTGAATCTAAGACCTTCTTCTTTCAAACCCAAGTGTTTAAAGTCTTAATAGACCACCATCCCATTGGTCCGAGACTGATTTTATAACCATTTAGAACTGAACTAAAACTGATTTATAATCATCTAGAATCGAACTGAGATTGATTTTATAACCATTTGAAATTGAACCAAAATTGATTCTATAACTTCTAGTCTCAAGGTATGATTTAAATTAATTTTGTTTTATAACAAGGTCAAATATTAAGTTGAAAATGTTTAACTTAAGACATAGAGGTCAAAGATTTAATTTCATTATAATTATAAAACCCTTGAGTTTCTTACATTTTTAATCTCAGTTTTTTTTTTTCGTGCTCTCTTACACATATTAGTAATTGTATTATTTTTAGTTTCATTTCATATTAATTTGAAAAACAGTTTCAATCAAACTATATTTATCCATTCATATTATTTTTATATCTTAGACTAATGATTTTTTGAATCAGTCGCTTACTTTTGTTCATACTGATAAGTAAATAAGTTCAATGGATAATCACTTAACTTCAAAGCCTGCTGAGTCAAACAGGATACTTACTAACCATTAATTTTGAAGTTTGGTTTTATATTTTTATGTTGAGTTTATAATTACTTTCTGGTTATATTTTCGTTGAAAGAATTATGGTAATATTCTAGTAACCTTTGTACGTATATTAAGATTTTTGTGGTATAGTTATAAGTGGTTGTAAGTAAATGAGAGAAGTTAAATTTGGGGTTTCACTGTTCACATCGTATAATATTTTAATTTTTTCTGAAAGTGGTTGTGAATGAAGAAAATAAAAATGATAATGAAATGTATTATTTAATTGAAAAGAAGAAATAAACTGTAGTGATTTTTAATGTAAATTATATGATATGATATATTTGAATATATGGTAAAAAAACTGAATATGAATATTGTAATGTATTTACACACATTTAGTCAACTTCTTCCCTCCTAGTCCTGGCTTCTTAAAGCCGTTGGTCAACCCTCCATAATCTTAAGCCTTTGACTGGTCACCTATTGTTGTTAAAGTCAACATCAGTCGCCGGTCATAGCCCTTCATTCTCTTCGTGCTCCCAACTCTCCTTGTTCTTCTTTATACAAGCTTAAAATAAAAATCTTAACATATTATTTAACAAAAAATATACCAAGGCTTATGCACTTTGGATCAGTTGCTTAACTAAAGACATGTTTGATTAATTGATAAAAAATAAAGTTGATCTGTTCGAAGTAGCAAATTGTTTAATCAATTAATAAATTTGATCAAATATCGATGGATAACAGGATAGAAATCTTATTATTAGGTTTTGATTACTTTTGAGTTTATAGCTCAATATTTAAGCTAAACACTAGTTAAGGATATAAACAACTAATATGATCTTCTCACTATCTTTGACTTGAAATTCTATGATATTGCGTGCATATTTCTTTAATGGTTGCAAAGTCATTTTATAGCTATCAAGTTGCTCGTCAATAAAAACTTGATCTTCGATAGTAGTAAAATCTTCATCATTAGCAAATTGTCTTGTTTCACTAAGTTTGCAAATAGTTCCAACTTATGTCTTGACTCTTTCAAATTGAGCAATAACTGAACCATTAACCGAATTGAAAACCGACAAAACAAAACTGAAATTAACCGAAAAACTGTTATCGATTATTTTTTTACTCTCGACTAACTTAATTAGTTGAACCGGACTGAACCATCCAGATTTTTACATATTTCTAGTTTTGTTACCTCTATTTCATGTTTCATACCATCATTTCTTGTTTCATTTCATGTATTTATGCTTAAATGTTATATATTTTTAAGCAATATTTCTAGCCCAAGTTTGATTTTGACTATTAACTTAAACCGAATCAAAAACCAAAAAAAAAAAAAACTAACGGAATAAACCAAACTGACTAACCAAAAACCAATTGATTAAATTGGTTGAGGCCAAGTTTTAAAATATTTTACAATGTATTTGCCTATTTATCAAACTTAGGGGGTGTTTGAGATTGCTTATATTGTAAGAGTAAAAGTTACATAAGTTACAAAAGTGTAACTTATTAACTTAATAAATAGTTATAAGGAGGTAAAATTAAAATAAGGAATCACAAACACCCCTTTAAAAAAACCTATGACAATAATTTAATAATAAGATTTGAAAACATTTATACAAGAAAAAGGAAAAAGATATCCACGTGTCATTCTTTGAAAATGGGAAACTTACAGGATGTTTGGGGACACATGGTTGGCCCCACATCATTAACATCGTGAATATAAGTGGCAATCGTATCATATCTCATCCTACACTATAGTTAATTTTTCTAAAAATATTATGCTTAAAATATAAGTTTCAGTCATAGAAAATCTTCGTGAATATCAGACTGTATTAAATTAAAATATAATATATTCCGAATTTGCAAAACGTTCATGAGTAACTTTGTTAGTTTGTTATTATAAAACAGTCCTAATCGAGATTATTTAATCGGTCAACATCATAACTGGAGTGTGAGAAATGTTAGTTTTTAACTAAATCTGTTGAATAAGTTATGTTTACAGGTTGACAGATTAAACCCAACACGAACCTAGAAATCATGTCAATAGACATGAATTCCAACATGACACGTTCATTCACAAGTTGGTACGAATATTACCTGTTAAACTATATTTTTCTTTATTTCATATTAATTCTTCAAAATTTTAATACTCTTTACTTTTTAAGTAGTTCTGTGTAAACTATGGCAAGTTACTTTTTAAACCACTAAATTTTGACTAAGAAAGTGTCCAAATAGTTTAAGTTAATTACATTTAAATAGATAAAAAAAAAAAGTAAACAAATAAGTTAAACGAGTCAACCTGCAAATCTGTGGGTTGAGACGAATACCATCATTTAGCTAACATGTTTATTGATCATGAAGCTTACAACCTAAATTAGATTTAAAAAAGCCAACCTTTTTTTAAACAACTCTAATAATTATCTACATCTATGCTATTATGTATAAACCACATCTTTAGGACAAGATGATATTTCACATCAACATTAAGAGTATGTTTGGCAATGAGTTTTTAGAGGCTTCAAGCTTTTAAGAAAAATCTCTTACCCAATAAAAAGCATTGTTTGGTTCAATGGGTTTGAAGCTTTTATATTAAGAGAAAAAACTCTTTTTCAAAACGCTACTACTACTAGCATTTGAGAAAAAGCTAAAAGCTTTTATAATTGAATTTACAATTTTGGTACTTGAACTTTTATAAACTTTTGTTAATTTATATAATAGTTACATATTTTACCCTTATTCAAAACTAACTACCCCACGACTCTTTTAAAAGTCCATAATTTTTTCACACGGTAATATTTTTTTAAACACATTACATCATAAAAAAGAGCATTTTGTACTCTTTAATTTGAGTATAATATTGATATACTTCTTTTCCGGTTATGATTGGCAACAAGTCGAGTTAGACGAGCTCAGGTCATGTGTAAGACCAAATTAGGGTCGGAACGAGTCGATAAAAAATGGTTAATTTACTTCCGTTCATGTCGGTACAGTTTTGAGTCGAAAGGGGCCAGGTCAAAACATGTTTCAGATTAAAACGGTGTTGGGTCGGAAAGGGTTTCAGATCAAAAGAGGATGGTTTAAAAAATTAATAATTTGAAATTACTGTATATTTTAACTTTGTTTCTTGATTTTCGCCACCGATTACACGCTTACTGCCTTTGCACGAAGTGCACATCTGCATTCGGGTTATGCATCCACTAATATCAAGTGAATCACGTACCGACACTAATTATGCGGTTGATGTCAGGTTGCGTGTGCACTCCGCCGCACCGCGCTCGCACCCAGTTAGTTTTATTAAAAGTCCAACTACTCTGCAAAATACCTAAATACATATTTAAAAAGCTCCAGTTACTTTGCCAAACACCTAAATATATCTAAAAAACTACAGCTACCAGCTACAAGTACCAGCTACCAGCTTCCAGCTAACAGCCACCAGCTAGTTATGCCAAACATACCCTGAGACGTCTTACAATTTACAAAGGCTTTTATGTGTTTGGTACAAATATTTTATGCATACTAATGTGTAAATTGCATTTTGTCATGCGTTTTTTACTTGTCACTACATTCAATTCGTATTTAATGATATAAATTTTTATTTATTAATCCATAATTATATAAATTTTATTTGTTTTTATTTATCTACTATATGATAAGTTCGGCTATTAATACACGTATAGTTTTTTTTTTTTTTTTCTAATATGCTTTCAATAGAGATATAAGAAGTCAGATTAGGTTATAATAAGTTATAGTGACTCATACATGTAGTAACGGACATATTACATTGAATGTTAATTTGTTTTAGTTTTCTCTTATTTTTTAAGAACCTTTGTAAATTTTATTATTTTAGTCGAGTCGCTACTATTTAAGTTGGAAATCATACAGACACCCCTTTGTACCTTAATTTGTATCTAGTTACATAAGTTTTACTATGCACAATAATAGTGGTTGGCTTGCACTTGTTGGATAGACGCCACACCAGATATTCCGCCGTGTGGTGGAGGCAGGTATCCCTGCTAGTCTCCATGTAAAAATCTTTTATTTTCTTTTCTATAGGCCTATCCAACCGTGAAAAAAATAACATAATTATTTAAGTATTAATAGAGGTACGCAACATGGTTATAATTCAATCATATTTTTTAGGTATATTGGTTTTTATTAATCTCAACTATTGTCTTTTGGTTACTGTCGGTTCTAACTAATGAATTGGCTACTGACGGTCCCAACTTTTAACGCATGTATTCCTAACGGTCTGTGGCTAACAGAATCCTAACGCCATTAGTTTCAGGTAGTCGGAAAAACGTTTTTTTGCCGGAAAAGTCAAATTTGTTGCCGGAAAAACCACTTGAACACCGCAACCATCACCAATTGACTCACCGCCAACCAACTACCACCACTTAAGCAACATCAACCGATTTCGACGATGGTTCTAAGGTTTCCGGCAACCTCAATAGTTGGGGCTTTTACTAGAAAAAGGTTCCTAAAGGTCCGATACAAAGTTACGAAGATGTTTGGGACGAAATTGTTGAGTTTTCGTGAAAAAATTTGAGTTTTCCGACCAAACACCATTTTCCGGCGACCTGAAACTAACGACGTTAGGATTCTGTTAGTCGCGGACAGTTAGGAACACATACGTTAAAAGTTGAGACCGTCAGTAACCAATTCGTTAGTTGGGACCGGTAGTGACCAAAAGACGATTGTTAGAATTAATAAAAACCAATATATCTATTTTCTATCACGTAAACAATATACTTATGGATGACGTAATCACTCTAAAACTTATATATCATTCACCTTCCGGTATTGTTTATTACATACAGGGGCGGTTCTTTCATCGGGCCTAACCGGGCCGCGGCCCCACCATCTTTTTCGTTTAGTAGTGTATTTTTACCGAGAAAATCCCTAAAAATTAAGTCCGGCACAGCCATGTTATTTGAGTCTAGCCCATCCATATTATTTGAGTCCAGGCCAGTCAAGAAAGGTTAGAAAATAAACCCAGTTACAGGAAATTAGCCAAGCCCAATTAATGAATTAAATCTATAACCTAACCTTGATAATTGAAGTATCGATGAGCTGAGGAGCAGACGATTTGCTTGATAGAGTGCAATTTGCAACTTTGGCTTTTGACATGAGCTGAGGATTGAGAGTGAGGAGCCAGACGATTTGTAGATTGTAAGGCTGAGGGGTGTGGAGCGCTAGAGGGGGCGCGTGAGCCCGGGGCGCGAGAACCACACCACCGAGGCGCGAGAGGGGCGCGAGCGCGGAAAAAGAGGCAGGCGCAAGGCCAGTAGCGGCTGGGAATGGGCGTAAAGTGGGCTTCGGAATGCGTGCATGACCGTTGGGGCTTTATAAATTGAGCCGTTGGCTCTTTAAGTTTATTAAAAAAAATTTTTTTTTTCTCTATATAAACCAATATCAACCCAATATCACATACCACACCCAAAATCACATAAAATACTTACCACAACCTCAAAAAAACCCAAAATCACCCCATCTTCCAAACATTTTTTTAAAAACATGGCTGGAAATTGGTACCCAAACCTAGATTCAGATTACAGTTACGACGATTTATTTACAGTTAGATATTAATGTGTTTTTTTAATTAATGTGTGTTTTTTTAAATAATTTATGAGTTTTTTTAATAATACGTTTTTTTAATACATTTATAAAAAAATAAAAAAAAAACCGCTCGCGCCCCCTCTCGCGCCCCTCCACACCATGTCCCGGGGCGCGAGCACCACAACCAACACCCATCTTATCAAGTTTCTCTCTCTGCCACACGTCACAATATTATTGGCTGGCGCCCCCACTCGCGCCCCCCACACCCCTCAGCCTAATAGAAAGGAGTTTGAAAGATCCTGTAGCCTTGTAGGTTCCCAAATCCCAAAAGCATTTTATAATTTGTTTTTTTATTTACTTTTTTTTTTCAATTTATAGGTTAAATATTTGTTGTTACTATGTCAGGTTAATTTGTTAAATATTTGTTATGGTTGGTTATGTGTTAGGTTAAATCATGGTAAAGTCGAAAAAGATTGACTCTTTTTTTAAAAGAAAGGTTGATGAAAATCTAGATGAGAAGAATAAACGTCAAAAAGTTTCATCATAAAGTGAGCCATCGAGTTGGTTAAAGCCACAAAAGACGATCTAAATGATTTCAGAAACAACAAGTGGGATTCTTGTCTTACAAATGTTACTTTTTTTTGTAACAAACATCAAGTAGATATCCCAGAAATGAATGCTCCATATACTTCTACTCGTTATCGGCCTCGTAAAAAGGATAATCAAGTTAATTTTGAACATTACTACCGAGTAGATCTTTTTAAAGCCACGATGGACAAACAATTGCATGAGTTGAATGCTAGATTCAATGATCAAACGATGGAATTGTTAAATCTTAGTTCTACTTTAGTTTGTAAAAAAAACCCAAAACTGATTGATGTTGATCAGATTTGTCTTCTTGTTGAGAAGTACTGTCCTGAATATTTCACGGAGCAAGAAAGAATTCAATTACGAGTTCAATTGAATTCTTTTAATTTTGATATGCCAAATAATCCCAAGCTGAGTGGTGCATATCTATTGTTGATCTATGCAAAAGTCTTGTGGAAACTCAATTACGTGATGAATATTATTTGCTTGACATAGTGGTTCGGCTAATCTTGACACTTCCGGTTTCTACCGCAACAACAGAGGGGATTTTCAACAATGAAAATATTCAAGAATCGTCTTCGCAATAAGATGTCCGATGATTATCTCGCGAATAACTTGGTGATTTACATCGAAAAAGAACTTGCTGAAGTTTTGATTCAATATCCGTAATTGATGAGTTCAAAGAGCTCAAAGATCGTCGGGCTGAGTTGTGATTCTTTTACAGGTCCTCTCATTCTTCTCCTTTTATCTTGTTTTTGTGTGTTTAAAATATTGATTTCTTTTGTGTAAGTAGGGTAATTTGAATTATTGAATTTAAATTTAAATTATTGAATTGGCATTTGAGTTGAATGATTGAATATAGGTTTTATTGTCTGACCCGACCCAACTGAATTGCCGACCTGAAACATAAAATTAGGGGGAAATTTTTTTTTTGACTCTTGTGAATTTCGGCCAATTCATACTAGATACTCAAGATCCGCCACTGATTACATATAAAATATATAAAAGAACTGCATGGTCACATGACCCTATCAAACTAAAATCACATGCATTCGCTTATGCCATTTGTATTTTGTTGTATTACCTTTGGTCTAGTCATTGTCATTGTAGTTAAGTGTAATGTTTCGTCCAACTAAAAATTTCCTAAAAAATGGTATGATTTACACGTATAAAACACACTTTAGTTTAACAAACCAATACATCAAATCGGGATTGGATTAGACAAGACTATAACCGTCCATATTTGACCTATCTGAGTGCGTACTTGTTTATTTGATTTTCTTTTCTCTCCCTTTTATGTTGCTCCTCTATTTGACT